>NW_019416414.1:25431-181551 GCF_000390285.2 Anoplophora glabripennis
GACTAGAGATGGGCGCGAGTGTCATTTCATTTCTTTAGAACTAAATTAACTTAATTATTTTCTCGTTATTTAACCTGTTCACATGATTTATGGATTTTAAATAAAGGGTACAAATCTTCGCGAGGATAATACGATATATTTGCTATACATAATAATTATATTTTGCATAGTTTATACACAATACATGTTTGAACGCGTACACATCTCTACCAAAATTTGACCTATTCTTCGGGTTAAAGTCGCACATTGTCCGCTCTCTAATAATAACTTACTTTTAACGGGTTTAGGAAGACATTCTAGCTGCGACGAACCCCAAGAACCTTTAATGCACGTCTTCGTATTGGTTGTGCCTTTCGGTATTTCGAATCCTTTCGGACAAAAATACGATAATGTGGATCCGTCGACTGCATCTAAACAGTTGATGGCTTGCCTCTCTCTGTTGGTGCATTGGTAATTTGTTCCCTTGAGGAAATTTGGTGGTGGACACAATACTGAAAAATATAACATTTTGATAAGAGTGGTTATGAAAATAGTTTCTGTCTTATTTTTTTCATGTAATCCGTCTCGAAATAACTGAGACGTTTGGATGAAGACAACGGATGACTTACATTGACAAGTCGGCATCATTTGTGCTGAAGCACATTCGATATTTGTCGTAGTCGACGATAATTTAAAGCCTACGTTACATCTGATGTTCAGAGTGGTACTGGATGGAACAGCATCTCCTGGACTTTTCCCTTTCATGCTGATTATCCATTCGCCATTTTGGGGATGGGGTGGAAGAATACAAGACTTTTCTTCCGACATGTATCTAGTCAGTATGCGGTCCACAAATTCATAATATTGAACTACTTTAGTATAGAGGCTGTTCTGTTGGATATCGCAGTGCTGTTCGCTTCTAGGCCCTAAACTGACCACGCCGTGGATGTAATATCTGTTATTATCTGGATTTTTAAAGGTCAAACCATTCCCACTGTCGCCTTCACACACGCTCGTGCTCTGATTGTATAAACCTGTGCAAATCTTATCACCCATGTTGTATTTGTCAGCAAATGCGGCAGGCAGCTCTGCTGCGCACGTTGTTTCGCTTTTGTAGGGGATCTTCAGCGTTCGCAGCACATCGGAGGGTACTCCACATTCTGCCAGTCCCCACCCTGATACCTAAAAAATTGAACATTTGTGAGAGGCTCCCAATTTCAAGAATCAAATTATGGCAATCATTCTCGTGTCCTTTTTATTTTAAATAGTGATTTTAATTGGTTCTACATACAGAATAGAAAAGTTTAACTGGAACAAATTCTGTAACTTAATGAAGGTTTGTTTATTTTTTTAATTATGTGGGGGGATTGCAGCAACGCCTAACTTTTTTTTAAATGGGGTAAAGGGTAGTTTAATTAATTTTTTATTTTCTTCAATTGCAAATACAATTACTTATTTTTTGTTAATTCTTATAAGCAATGTGTAGGAAAAAATAAAATAAGGAAATGTTTACTGAAACAGCTTTAATGCAAACAATTTTCCATCCACCTTTTAGCACTTCCGGCGTTAGCTGCCTAATTTCATCCCTGATTATTTGTTGAAGCTCGACAATGTCGTTAGGTTTAGTAGCATAAGGATATCCCCATAAAAAATCTAACGGGGTAAGATCGGGTGATCTTGCTGTCCATTCAATTGGACCTTTCTTCCAATCCACCTATTCAAAAACAGTTCGTTGAGATAGGTCCGCACATTTTGAGCAAAATGTGTTGTTGTTGAAACCATATCCGCTGGTCAAATAAATCGGGATCCAAAATATTTGGGAATAAAACCGCTAAAGCAGGAACCAGTTCATCTTGGAGCATAGTTAGGTATTTTTGTCCAGTTAAATTTTCATTGAAAATAGAGAGAGGACCTACTATGAAATCCCCAATAATTCCAGCCCTTGCGTTTGTCTTCTGAGGCCTTTGAGTATGGCATTCACGCACCCAGTGGAGATTTTCGTCAGCCCAATAAATCGATTGCAAAAGTGGAGTTCAACCGGGTTTCTTGCAAAAAAAAGGCAAAAGGCTTGCAAAAAATGTAACAAAATTTATAGGGTCGTATTTAAAAAAATGAAGTTGATGATGGTCCCGGAGAGACGAAACGTTACATATTATTGATTATGACATTCGATAGAGGGCAAAAAGTGGTCATAAGAAAGTGTTCTTATTTTTTCAATATCACCTCAAACAAGGTTGAAATGAAACAAAAACATTTCCAAAATTTCGTTTTTTTTTTCAAATATGTCGAAAACTAATCAAGTTAGCTTTGATTTTTTAGAGGCATAATGTTGGTTCCCTGATTACGCAACTTTGTCCCCATTTAAGCTAGTTTGTATCTCTTACTGTTTTCGAGATCCCTGTAGTGAGATGCGAATTTGTAACAAGCGAATTTGCCTGTATATGGTATATCATTGCAATCATTAAGCTCAGAGAAATAAGCGACAAATATACCAGGTGATTCATATTAGAAAAACAAACGATTGGTGTATGTCTTCGAAACGTAACAGTCAATTGTTTTTTATATGTTTGCTTGAAACTGCAAAAAAATCATAAAACCTGGTCTGTACAATAGCCTCTTTTTTGGAGTGATTTACCGCCTCTGTTTTCAGTTGGTATTGCAGTTGCAGCTGTTTTCTCTCAGGTTGTTCTTCAACTTCATTGGTATGTTTTCATTTGTGGCTTGTTTGGTAGTATTAAAAAAAAATTAAATAAAACATTGGTCATAGTAAGTGCTCCTTTTAATTTTTATAATTTTTCAATATTTCAATATTGTATTGACTGAAAATTTTTTTAAAATATTACATTGTAGTGTTGGTATTTTCACTGTTAATGGCACTGATAAAATTTAAATGATGATTCTTTATCCTTCTTTTCGGCCAAACTCACCAGACCAATATGTCTGGTGTGTCGCTGGGCTTGTTGGTGGACTAGGGGCTCAGCTTGCTATTGCGCATAGACCACACGTTCCTTTACTGGACTTTTAGAGCAGTAGGGTTGTGGTCCACAAAAGAGGGGGAGTTAATTTACTGTTTTCCATACTGTGGTATAGTCGACAGCTCTGTCTATCGTTTGCAATTACATACATAGAAATAAAAGTATTGGGTACGGTCGAATGTTATATCATATTACCTGAACGCCAGACTGAAAGATCTAATAACTAAACTGAAAATACATGCAACATAACATAAGTAATAATACCTCTCCTTCACTCCCGACATGCAAGTAAATGGAATTCAAATTGTTAAAGCAGACGGGTTGTATCACTTCATTGATTTGGAATTCTACTTTCACCACCAGTACAGCGATATCGGCTAGGAAGCGTCTATTTTCTCCTTTGTAATCTTCATGGACTATTATTTTGGATATCTATAGCAAAAATAAAATTGTTTCCCAATGCCGATGCTATGTTTCATCTGTTGTTATAAAAAATTAATACAAAAAATGTCGGTGTCATACTTGTGAATATTGCGCTTGCTCATCTTCTTGAGCTTGATATTTGTTATAAAGTTTCCCAGCGCCTACCATGTAGTCTTCGTTAGGGTTCACATTTCCGTAGTCGTTTGTAACACAATGAGCAGCTGATATTTTAAAACAAATAAAACTTAAATGGTATATGTAAAATTTAAATTCTTGAGTTCGTTCATGAATAAATTTTTAATTTCAATTACAATGAACTAAGAGAAAATTATTTAGTAAAAAATAGCTATGAATATTGTCTGATATAACCTGTTAAGACCACCTTGAGGCTTAAAATGGACCCTCCACAAATATTGACGTATGAACTGTTAATTTTCTGATAAATTGCCGTGACCCATGGATATTGTAATTTTTCATTTGGCTTAGCTCCAAAAATTAGAGGTTTGGCAGTCTCACCTATTTTTTGCCCACAAACTGCAACCAAAGATATTATTTATGTTAGGTAATAGAATTTCAAAAGAGGACATTTTACTTTACATACTCCTGTGTTCCCGACTTTACTAGAAACATAAAAGTGGAGGAACATATCATTATTTTCTGTATAACTGTGAATCGAATGTTTCGAGATATATGGCTTTTTAAGGTTTTAAGAGTGGCATACCTGGCAGACATATAGGTTTAGGATAATTCCAGCTTCCATCTCTGCAAAGGCGTGATTTCGATCCAACTTGTGACTCGTAAAAAGGAGCACAGTTAAATTGTAAGTACGTTCCTTCTGTGGCTTCTGTACAACTGATTGGCATTCCCATTGAGTCAATACATTTCAGTGAATATGTACTTGACGGATATACTGGGGGACAAAGTTCTGAAAATAAAATTACATACTTCTACATTTGGATGTTATCCAAGATTGTAGGATGGTCAAGGATGAAATGAAATCATTAAAAGACATGTTTGTAAGAACAAATTCTTTCACTAAGTTAACGCTATGGCATGAAATTAGGTGTAGGTGATAGTCTTAAGGATAATTTGATACCGTAAATAAGAGACTTGCAAGACCTGGGACATATCATTGTGTGAGTTAAGCTGAGATTAGCAAAGCAAGTCACTTGTCGTTCCTACAGCTATTACGGAATTGGAAACAGAAGAATTTCATTAAATCTACGCCGTTGGATAAAGACCTAAAACTAAACTCTAAAGAGTATAATGGACAAACATCATTTACTTGACAAAATTAACATCAAATACTAATAATTGTGGAGAAAAACCAAACGTGAATTTGTGCTGAAGAGTTTACTCTTACATGTGAGAAACTAATCTGATTGTAACTTCTAAAATTATGTTTTTTTTTTTTCAAGAAAATTGTAATGTAGTTGCTGAAGACAATGATTTGTGTCACAGAAGGCTGTCAGTAAAGCATTTGTTAGAGACTTTTCACCTCAGTTCATTGAATGTCGATTTCGTCATACATTCAAAATCTGATAAGTACTGAAGTAAACAAGATGCTAGAGTTCCGTATTATAGAACCATCTAAGTCTATTTAGTTTAGTCCAATTGTTTAAGACCGTTAACAAATATTGCTTTTGTATAAACTTAGGAGAGATAAATTAACTAAATAAAAAAAGAGGCTTATCCATAACTGTATATAAATAGTATGTTGGGTATGTTGCGCAATGCAAAGGTATTGAGTGCTATTGATTTAAAGAGTGATTATCATCAAATCCCTTTGGAATCTAATAATAAGGAAAACGGAGAAAACAATTATGCAGTCCTCAGAAAAGGGACGATTCCAATTCACGCCTACGCCATCTGATGCACCTGCACCAATCCAGTATTTCATAGACACAATTGTACGGTGTGAACTAGAAGATTCTATACTTACATATTATTTGGATAACATAATTATTGTTACTAAAGACTATCCATCTCATTTAAACGTCATTCAAATTGGTTTTAATCGTTTATTAAATGCTTAATCTCCACCAAAATGTGCGAAAGATATTAGGTGATTTGGCTGCCCAATTCCTTGGTATAAAAAGTTTATCCTTAATTTTGCAAGATTAGTGTCTTCCTTGACGAAACTCAATCGAGAAACTTAAATGTTTGTGTGGTCATCGGAAGCATAATCTGATTTTCTTTAGTAGGGGAAAGATTCTTTAGTGTCTCAATTTTTTAAATCTTTTTCTAACTCATAACTTTGATGATGAAGATATGTGGTATATTCCATAAACAATTTAGAAAGTCAAATATTAAAAATGGATTTTCAAAGTGGAACGAGATTGGACGAGGATTTCAGCAACCTTAGTAAGAGTGTTGCTATTAGTGTCAATGTAAAAGTTTTGGAAATTGAAGCAAATAAATGTACCAGCGGCTTTCCATAACAGTGAATTAAAAGGATTACAGTACAAAGAGAAAATTCTAACTAAATTGTGCCTTATATGAACTTATGGAAGTGCTTTCAAAGATTGAAAAGATAAATAAGTGACAGTATGCATAAAATTCATAGGTCAAAGTGTGATAATCGGAATGATTAAATTTTAAATACATTTGATTTAAAAAGTAAACATTCTCTATTACTAAAAGTTGCTTACTTTGACAGATGGGGAATGAATTCCATATTCCGTCACATACCACGTAGGGGCTTTGCATGGACAGTTTATATCCGTTATTGCAGTGGAATTGAATAACAGTTCCTTTTGGCACTTTCTCGCCTGGTTTACCAGTTCCGCTCAGGAGTTTCCAGTCACCGTTTTCGGGAAAGGTCGGAAGTGAGCATCTAAAAAGTTTTAGAACTGATTTGAATAAGAACCGTCATTGAGTTAAATCCTATAACAAGCAGAATATATTTTTGTCTTACTCGCTATATCCAAGTTGCCGTCGATGTCTTGTATAATTGAAGTCACCAAGGAAACTGTTTGAAGCTTTAATTATATCTGTAATCATTATGTCTACTTTTATAAAGAATTACCAATAGCTGCTATAAGTATTGCCAGCCATTTCAAATACTGTAAGTTTACGTGTTAAATGAACAGGAAAATTTTAAAATGAAATAACGAGGATTTAAAATTAAAATTAAGAATTCAAATTTGGTGAGAATTTGTTTTCCAATGTTTAGAACAATATTTTACTAAAATTTGTATTATCATATCCATAACAAAAACCGACCTTTTTTAAATTATTCCAAACATTAAAACAAATTTTTATACTTACCAAAGGAAAATAGCATGCATTCTAAAATAATGATCGCATTGTTCATAACCATTGTGTATATTATTCAGTTTATAATTGCAATGCTATTGAATAGTATTTTTAGGACAAGCAAAGTTTTAACTCGATGAACTATATGGCCTCTTTGCGATAAAAATAAAGTAATCTTCGAAGTCAATAACATAAATAAATTGATATAATATTTAATATGTACAGTATTAGATTTCAGTTAGACTAAAAACAATAAAAAGTAGCTGATGGATATTTTTTTTTCACAAATTATCGATGCCTCTAGATTTTTATATATCATGACTAGTACTAAAAAACAATTTTAGAATATAGGTAAATATGGTAAATAATAATTTATTATTCAAATCAAAAGTAAATATGATAAAAACTAGTTTGCAAAATTAAAAATTTACTTTCTCTTCTTTTAAAAAGAAATATAACAAAAGTTAATAATATCTAATATATAAAATTCTCGTGTCGCGGTGTTTGTTATCAAACTCCTCCGAAACGGCTGGACCGATTTTGATGAAATTTTGTGTGCTTATCGGCCAGGTCTGAGAATCGGTCAACATCTATTTTTCATACCCCTAAATGTTAAGGGTGGTCCACCCCAAATTTTTTTTTTATTTTTTAGACAAAATTTTTTATTTTTATTTTTTTATGATGTGGCCTTAAAAAATACATACAATCCTAAATTTTCACCCTTCTACCATCAACCCCTATTTTTTAATAGCGATATTAGTAATTCAATAATTTTCAACCCCGGTCGATAACTGATCAATTATCACTTGATAATTTTTTTATCCCCGCCAGGCGTCGACCGGTGTCACTTCTGACCCAGTAAACAGCACGGAGTAGGGATGAGATCTCTCACACAATAAGCCGTTTCTCACCCCCTACAGTTTTCGGCCATTATTATTATTGTTTGTGCATGAATCGTAATAGTGACGTTTACTATTATCATTAATAAAAAAAATATACACGATATACACTGAATAACACTAAATATAATATAGATGGTAGAATTGAAATTTATCTATGAAAAATCTACTAAAATAATCCTAGGTATAATTTATATGGCAAAATAACGTTTGCCGGGTCAACTAGTAATTTATAATTTTCAAAACCAGTAGTTTAAGTATTAAATAAAATTTAATAGTAATGTCTTTAGAAAGCTTATATATTTTAGGTTCTAGAGATATATGTAGATAGGATACCTCCTGTTTTACGAAGTGGTAAAAATTACTAACCTCTATTACTCGTACTTTGGGAAATATAATTAATTTTTGAAAGCAGCGTTCGTTATTTGCTTTTCTACAATGTGTAAGTACATAAGTAAGTAAGTAAACATTTATATCCTCAAGTTATTACAATATGAAGTTATATAAATAGAGAAAAAAAATTGAGATTAGAGAAGAATAACATAAAAAACCTAATTAAAGGTGTAAGGAAAGTATTGTGTTGACGATAAATACCAACATATTTACATATCTGCGTATTAACACAGTAACATGTAAAATCTTCAGAGGCCTGTATTCTTCCAAAAAAAAAAATATTTTCTTATATAATGATTTGCTCCTGAGGCACTCGGTTTCGTGATAAAGGGTATAAAATATTAAAAAAAAAAGTTATATCTCCGTATAAATGAAAATATTAAAATTAAATCTTATCTGCACGATACATAAATACATAGAATGAGATATACAGGGTGTCCCGAATTTAGGAGGCAATATTTCAGGGTCGAAAAAGATTACTTTTTCTTTATATAAACATGGATCCAAAAATTCTTCCTAAGGAAGTTATAGCCAGTTAAAGGGGCCACTCTGATGATGGTTTTTTCTAAATAACTTCGAAACCAGTTGAGATAAATTTATGAAATTTGGTAACTAGCTTAGCTCAGTGCTCAATCCGCTACGAAAACAAAATTTACAAATTTTCATCACATACGTTCGAACACTGGGGGTCAGGGGGGTAAAATTTACTGTAACTTTTTTAAGCTTTGACTTTTTTTAGCGTGCACAAAAATCGGAGTAAATGTCCTCATTATTGAGTGATCTCACCCCATTTTATGGATGTCGTGCGTTGTCTTTGTCTATTCCCATCGTCCCCCATTATGACAAGTATCTTTTATCCGGTTATTTTGGTGATAATTGTGTTATCAATAAATGCAGTAGTTTGATTACAATAATTAAAAACAATAATATATTGAGTCTCGATTAATATTTGGTTAAATAAATGAACAGTTAAATTGTTACTTATAAGATACTTACGTATCTGTAATGTATAATGACAATCTATTCGTCCGATCAGTTAACCAATTAACTGTAGCAGCCTAGTGGTTTATGACTTTAATACAATGATATTTAAATTAAAATTTAAGGAAAATATAAACTAGATCTGAGTAAATAATTACTCAATAATAGTTAAATTTAGAGAACAAGTCAACTCTTACTAGGTTTTACTTACTCAGAATAGAGTCAAAAGTCACTCACTTAAAAGTTAGCAGAAACTCGGATTTGAGTAAAATTCACTCACTTCTATTGCAATAGTTTCACTCATAAAATTTTAGTGGTACCTACTCATATTAATAGAGTGAAAACTTCACTCAATAGGGTGTTAACAAAAATAGATGCTTTATTGAGTAAAATTGAGTGAATTTTTGTTTCAGTGTAATAAAATACCTGATCTCGAAACTAGTCGTATGTAATCAATATCTACAGGATTGTAAGAGTTACACAGAAGAGTAAGAGTTACATAGAAAACTTTTATATTTCCACTAGTAATATGAACTCACATTTATCTATTTCATGTTTATTTCACGTTTAATAAAATATATATTTTTAATACAGGAATATGTCTTCAACATAGAATCAGCAGATGAGAGAATCTTGTTTGCTTTTTTGGGTTTTTTGTGTGTTTTACCATTACTTCCAGCTGCAACGTTAATCGTATTCAATTAATTCAGTTGTGGTCAAATATTCATTTTGCCGCTATTGTAACACGTTTTTGTGAAATGTTTGCTCGTGCTGTCTTAACCATTCCTGATACACCACTTTGTAAAAAATTAAACTGGAATATAAATGTAAAACATTATTTCAATACAATTAGGTAATACAAGTATTTTTATTACCTTTGTTTTTAAATGTACTGAAAATAATTACAGCCGAGATGTTGTACAAGAGATGACATTACTGTAACTCGATATCTTAGCGATCCAAAATTTTTTCTGACACTCCTTGCTTTCATAATAAGTAGCCACAGCGTGAATGTAGTATCTGTCATCCTCCGGATGTTTCGCAACTATACCTTTGCCGCGATCTTCAGGCAGCAGACAGGAAGATCCATTCTTAAATTCAGCACACGTGTTATCCAAAGAGAAAAAAAGACGTTTGAAAGCAGAAGGAAGCGCACAGCCATCGTCTGGTTTATTTTCAATTTCTAGAGATTTCAGTGTTTCAGCACCTCTCCAACCTATCATCTGCGTTAATGAAATAAATTAAAAATATATTACTACATCGTAAGTACAAGGGAAGACATCGCAAATATTCATAGAACATTTTGATAAAAGTGTCAATTTAGTGGTTTCTGTTTTTACTACATATGTACGACGTCTGTTCAGAAAATAACCGAACTTTTTTAATTATGCGTTAATGGAGATATTTATTTATTTTATTATACAGAAAAATCCCGAATGTTATGTAGAATAAGAATTTGAGTTTGCCTATTCCAAAAAACCATTGCTAAATTCAGGGGAACAACAAACATACAAAAGGTGGCAAAATACTCAAATAAATAAAGAAAACATTAAAATTATATCACAAATTGTTAATTCCCTATCCACATTCTCTAACTTACCATTGCCGCATCGCCATCTCTAAACCAAAAGTCGCTTAAGTCAGTAATACATACTGGTTGTACAAAATTATTGAGTCTGAAAAGTTTCGACGCTACTACTAAAGCTATATTGTAGATAGTCTTCTCCGTAGCTTTATACCCAGGGTGTACATTTATGTAGGTAATCTAAAATAACGTATAATCGATTTAGCGCTAGCGATAGCACATCGAATATATATTTACATCAGAAATTTGAGTCTGCATGTCTCTGGAATCATTAAATTTCCTATAGTGTTTCCCAGCTGCTACTAGATACTTTTCTCTTGGCATTAAGTCACCCAACTCATCAGTTACACACTGAGTAGCTAAATTGAATAAACAATAATGTATAACTAATAATTGTCAATTATGATACAGGAAATATTTACACAGTATACTCACCAGTCACTATAACATACTCAGAAACCAACGATCCACCACAGGCATAACCATACTTCTCTTCCAAGTTGTCGTCTAATTTATAAATCCCAACATTCCAGGGATATTCCGATCCTATACCGGAGTCGTCGACAACTTTTTTACCACATTCTGAAGAAAATAAAAATCGAAAGGATCGTCAGTTTGAACATCATGGCACCTTAACAATAATTTAGTGGAAGCTTTTACAAGACGTTAGCAAGTTTGCAAGTCAAATGTATAAATTTTGACAGGTTTTTTTCTCCTCCTAATAATTTATTTGTCAGTTAAATCTATATCCGTCTCATAAAAAACACATTTATAAGAAAGTGACAATTAAATTTAATAGACAGTTGAAAGAAAAACGGCCCTTCGTTTAGTTCTAAGCAAGTATTTATATGTATGTGCTTCTGGCTGTTAAATTCTTAGATTAACAATTTATCCAAGGAAAACTAGTCTTTGTAAGTGTGATGCAATTCTTGTGAAATATCAAGTTACCTCGAGTACATTCTGGTTTGGGCAATCCCCAAGACCCTTTTGAGCAAGTCCTGTTAAAGGAACCTTCTGCCTGTGTGTACTTAGAAGGGCAGGAGTACCACATATGGGATCCCTCGATAGCCGAAGAACAGGCGATGTCTTGTCCCTCTCTATTGATACATTTATAATATGTTTCTGTAGGAAAGGTCGGCTTTGGACACAGCACTGAAAAATGTGTAGTTATTGGTGATTTGAAAGTGAATAAAAATGGTTATATGTTAATAGTTACTTTTATTCCTATTGTCTATGGAAACACGAACTGTATTTTGGTGTTATAAGACTGTTCATTACAGTATTAGATTTGGACTATAATGAAATTTATATACATAATACTATTTATAGTAAACTTTCTCATGTGCTTTCATTTTTTGAACATTTTACATTTACACTGTGAGGATACACGTTTCCTGGTACGCCTCTGTGTTCATAGAAAATAACCAATAAGAAATTGTATCGAAGCAGTTTTGCCTGTCTCAGGAGCACTTGTCGTGCCATAAATCTTAAAGAATGACGACCCTTCTAGGTAGCTGACCGTACCCTTAGGCAGGCAATCTGCGACATTCTCTAGTCTAGTAGACCGGCTCATCAAGTGGTTGTAACCCAGTACCTTTATTATTTCAATTTTTATGTCAATCAGTTATTTAATAAAGGAGTTCTACCTGGCGTGATAATTATTTTGGTGGACAACGTATACACCACAACCTCATTCTTCGAAACGAGTAAACACAATCTCTTACAAAATTAGTGATTTTTCTGGTGGTAGAAAACCCATGGTATTTTCTGCATGTTGCTATACATCTGAGAGTAAACTATCATCATCCACATAACTAATTTTGTATTCAAATATTCAAATTATTTAGAAAATACCAGAAAATTGAAGCTGGGTATGCAATTTGGGTTATAAAACGTATTCTACTAAAAGAAATCCTAAAATCAGAGGAAAAATCCTCAAATTGACGACACTATGTGAATGTCGTCGAAGATATGAGTATTGACAGTAGATTTCATGAAGATTCAGTCCGAAGCCAGTAAAATAGTAATAAAAATGTTTAATAAGAGCAGACTGCAATACAGCATTTTGTAATATTACAAAAATGAACATTATAAATATTGAAACAATTTTGTAGGATTTAGAAAACTCTATTCTTCCTCAAGTTGACTTGTGATTTAAAAAACCTAAAGTAATACAGAAAAGCTTAAACTATTCTTCAACTTGGAGTTTCGCAGAATATTATACAGCATTATTTAGCAGTTGTATTAAAAGAAGAATATTAATTGTATTTGGCTTTCCACGTACCTAGTTGTTAATAGTAATATCAGATACTTACTCTCACAAGAGGGCAAGTTATGGGCTGTAGTGCAATCAACGCTTCTTTTGGAAGACAGTACGAAACCCTCGTCACATTCAACTGTCAGAATCGTGCTCGATGGAACGGCATCTCCCGGTTTCCACTTTCCTTGCTCTGTGGTCCATTTGCCGTTTTGGGGAAACGCGGGCAGTATGCAGTCTCTAACTTTAGGAGCGTACTTTGTTAAAAGGCGATCTACAAATTCGTAATAAGAAGCCACGCTAGTGTAAAGCGCGTTTTGTTGGATGTTGCACATGTATCCAACTTGATGTGACACACTGACGATGCCGTGAATGTAATATCTGTTGTCCTCTCGATATTTGAAAGCCAGTCCGCCGCCACTATCTCCACTACACACGCTCGTGCTTTTATTGACGAAACCGACGCAAATTTTGTCTTTTAAGTTATACCTATCGGCCCACTCGGAAGGTAATTCATCGGCGCAGACCGTTTCATATTTGTAAGGGATCACTAGGCTTCTTAGGACTTCCGATGGCATCTCACCTTCTGCAAGGCCCCACCCTGATACCTAAAAAGTTATGAGTTTAAAAAAGTGTCTTGGGTGTGTCCTAACATTTGCTAGATAGAAAAATAATACCTCTCCTTTGTTCCCTGCATGCAAGTGGATGTTTTTCATGTTCGTAAAGCAAACTGGTTGTACTTTTTCGTTTATAGACATTTCTTCCTTAACCACTAACACGGCTATATCTGCAGCGTATTTTCTAATATCTCCTTTATAAGCTTCGGGAACTATTATCTTGGACAACTGAAACACAAATTTCAAAGAATCGCGTTATATAAATATTATGTGGTAGCACCCAAAAGGCCGTTGAATGTTGAAAGTATTTTTTAATCAAAATTAGGAGCAAATTTTTTATATCAGAAAGTACTAAGTCAGAGTAAGAAAAAATGGTGTAGTTTTTAAACCAAATATACATATTCTTTGAATTTTTTATTTAATTTACTCAAAAAACACTACTTTTTGGACATTTTTCCATATAATTGGTCATATTACATAATACTTTTTTTGTGCATCAAGATACCGGCAAGCGGCTACTGATTTGTGTCCATCACAGTTTTTATGTATTATTTGATTTAAGGTAAGTAAATTCCTCTTTAAACTTTTTCAAATTTGAATTGAGAATTTATTTACCTAGATGCTGATACTTCATAAATATTACGTCTTAACCTTAAATATAACTATGAAATATGTACACATTCCAAATTATATAAAATATTTTTAAGTTTGTTTTATTTATTATTTAACTGTTAAATTAATTCCTTTTGACAGCTTAATAAGCTAATATGATATAAAATAAATACATTTCGAATTAGTTTTTCTATTATTCAAAATGTTTGGTTAGTTGCGGTGTATATATGTAAATATCTTTGGAAACTAAACCTTTTTCCATAAAAAATAAGTAAATGTGAATAACAGGGACAACAGTCGAATTGTTCTGAAAAAATTAACACATATTGCTTTATTAAAGCAATGTTTGGTAAGTTTACTTATTACGTAAATAATAATTAAGTTTTTACTATTACTTCTAAATATTGGGCACGTGTGTCCTGAGGTGCTTGATATCTTCTGTACAGTTTCCCGACTCCAACCATATAATTTTCCTTTGGCAGCACATCGCCATAGTCATTCGTAACACAGTGGGCAGCTGTAATCAATTTGTAAAGTTTACTTATAATTGGTATATTATGCAATAAATTTTAAAATCCTTTTATTTATAAATATTTTAGTTTTATATTTATTATAGCTGAATAAAAGAACAACATTTTTTGTAATAAGTGATTTACTTACATTTCTTGTGAAATATGCAGAAACAAGTATCAAAATTTCAATCACGCATTCAACTCAAGAAAAACAACGACTTTTGTCTAACAGTTTTTTTCGAAAATGTAAAGTTTTAAATATAACAAATATTTTATTTTTTTTTGTAACTGCTACTACTAATTATTACAAAAATTAAAAACTGAAAATTTAACTTTGAACGTCTATAACTTTTTTTGTGAATTAAGTGGTTAAATTATTTTCCCGTCTGTTCTCCAGAACCCGTCACTAAACTAACATTCATTTCTGGGAACACTGCACATTTTTGTTCAATCAATAAAGAGCTCGCTAGCATCATTTTAATGGGTACAGAATACCGGACAAAATTGTAATCTTTAGAAAAAAATATGCATGGTTAAAATTTTGATATTTATTTTTGGACTCCCTATATTTCGTACAATAATGACTATTACACTAACCTGTTAAGATCACTGTTTGACTTAAAATAGATCCTCCACAAATATTTTCGAACGAATCATCCACCTTTTGATATACTGCCGCCACCCATGGATGTTCTATCTTTTCATTGGGTTTTGAACCGTAGATCAACGTCTTTGTGTCGTTGGTAACTTTTTTCCCACAAACTAAAACATAAGACAAATATATAGTCACACCGTCAACATCATTGTATGGGAATGACCTGGCTGACACACCGGTTTGGAGTTGTCCCACTTCCCGTTTTCGCAGAAAAGTGTCTTCTTGTAGCCAAAAGGAGTTTCGTAGTAAGTTTTACAGGTGTATTCCAGATTCGTTCCGTGCGTAGCTTCCGTACAATTTATTTCCTTCCCTAGTTTGTCGACACATTTTAGATCGTATGTATTCGAAGAGTACAATGGAGGACACAACTCTGAAAATTATCATAAAAAATCACAGAATTTTTATGGAATTGTATCAGCTAGCTAGTAGCGAAGATACTGCCTGTCTATAGGTTTTTATATCCCATAAAGCATCATTTTTAAGTAGCAGAATATTAAAAATGGTACTGACTAACTAATAAATTCTGACTGCGAAAGTATTAGTCAAGTATTGTTTCTATTAAATTATTTTTGGTTAACCAAAAATCTCACTCTGAAAAAATTAAACAAATAGATTCATAAATTATTATTTCACGCACTTTAATTATAGTCAACGTTTCGAAAATCAATGTTATTACTTCTTTTGATATTTGTAGTTGACAAGGATACAAGTTTATGGAATAATACACGTACACATGTACGGAATTACACCAATAAAATTTGAACTATTAAACCTATTTAAAATAGAAACGCCACTCATACTTTTAAAAATGAAAACAATGAGTTTCGGAACGTTAACTAATTGAACTGCTTGATATACTGTGTATTTTTTTGTTTGCCTGTTTTTTCAGCGTCAGATTTTTAATTAAGCAAAAATAGATTCAATAGTAATAATACCTATAGTTCAGTCATGCAAGGCTCAGAAATGGTGTTTTCAGGAAAAAAAATGTAGAAGATTTTTTTTCTCACCGGTTCTACATGTTTTTTGGGGGTGCTGAATCCGAACCTGAGGTTTGCCACCTCATTAGGCGTCGCCAGTAAAATTGCAAAAAACCTCAAATTTTCGGCACTTTTTTCAGTTTTTTAATAACTATACCTACCTAATTCGAAAACTAAGCCTTTTTTTATTATAACTATGATATCCCAAATTAAAGTAGACAAAATTTCCTACATATAACGTATGACAACTCTAAAGTCTGGACAATCCACAACATCGTTAGATCGTGTTGAAAAAAGGCATTTCTTGACTTTCCGCTAAAAAAGTTGAAAACGTTATTCTAACTGCGCGCATTTACATTTACATTTTTTTCCTGGAAAAAACCTTTGCTTACTGGATTACTACCACAAGAGAGAGAGAGAATAAATTGAAAATATTTTAAAAGTTTATCGAAAACTTATTGTCAAGCAATAGACAGGAGAACACGAAGGGCTCGATTGGCAATTGCCGAATGGCAACATGTTTTAGAAAAGTTTTGGAAAATTATTTTCTAAAGTATACTCGTAGAACCACGTGTGGTATTCAATAAGTTATTTTTGAATATTAAGTCAGAAACACTTTTCCATTATGCTTTGGGGAGGCATTGGTTGGAAGAGTCGCACGGAGCTTGTTGAGATAAATTTAAAAATGATTGATGACTGGTATATACGCAACATACGTTAAATTTGTGTTAATACATGACGGGCTTAAGCCGCTAGAACAGTGATCCAGTACCTTGGGGATATCGGCATTGAGGTTCTAGAGTGGCCACCAATGAGTCCTGATATTAATCCTATAGAACATCTATGAAAATTGCTGAATAGGAAGAATGGAATCATATTCCGCAATATGATAGAACTAGAGGGGGAAATAGTAAGTACTAAGTTTTTATTATGTTACTTTAGATTATTGTTATATTGTCGTTATTGTTTACTTTTTCTAATTAAATGTTATAACCAAAGTCAGGCTATTTTATTAGTTCCTCTACGAATCTGATGTCAAGCTTCAGTATGTAAATGTTTTGTCCTTGAGAACATTGATCTGTTCTATTGAGTTAAAACATATTTTTTTCTAATTTTCTGTAAGGTTATTAATTAAATTCAAAGGGTAATTGTCAAGTTGTAGTAAGATTTCAGTGAATTAGTAAAACTATGACCCGTAATTTTAAAAAATTCCTACTTGTTGATACCTGTATGCTTTAGTGAGATGAGACACTGCTATTAATCGCGCGTAACGGTTCCTAATTTTCTTCGACATTATGTTCCATTCATGTCGAATATAGATTATCCCATGCAATGTTCACTATCTGAAAAAGCCTGTTAATTTTAATGTTTGTAGTCCACTTAGTAATTTCCTAGGCAGGGTTTGGATATTTGGAATTAAACATTTGCTGTTAACACATCCACAGCCTCCTACAGTAGATGTAGGAGGCTGTGGCACATCTCTGTGCTCCACCGCAGTTTTTGAGAATATTGGACTCATTTTTTCGAGTGACCAAATCCCTATTGCTTGTTTCGTCTTTAAAATAACAAGGCAATATAGTAGAATTTCTTTTGCAAGCCAGACGATGTGCTCTTGTAGCATTTTATCATTTTCAAGATTTGTTCTCTATTTAGAAATGCACAACTTTACTTTGTTTTTCCGGGTTCTTTTTGTACCTAGTATCTTACAATTTGTGTTTGTGTCTATTTGTCTTCTAATTTGTAGCCTTCTTCTTCCCAGAATGACAGAAACTGCTTCCAATTCGATATTTTCCCTATCATAATATTTATACATGCATATTCGTTGATTTTATAACTGATTTCATGTATTAAACTGTTTTTTTTTTTATTAATTTTGTTTTATGCAAAATGAAATATTTCAAATTATTCTCGTAGTAATAATGACAGACGGTTATTTCCACTATAATTTTTTCATTGGTTTTTAGAACGGTCAAAAAATAATCACAAAAATAATCCTTGCACCACTCCTTGGCTAAACACTCAAATCAAGAGAGATAAATACTAAAACAATCATATATAAATTACTTAATACGTTAACATCTTGAATTCCTAATATAAAATATTATTTCTTCGGGAGATAAATTGTACGCATGTCGACATCAGTGATAAATAAAAATATGAATAATATAATAAATAATATTTTCTTTGCTTTCTAAATTAATAGCTTTGCAGATGTAGTAAATCTAGTAAATCAATTCTGCTTAGCGACAATAACAAATAGAATTTATTGCCTAATTCATATTTTATTTCAATAATATTAAAATTTATTCATGAATGGAATTTTATCCATCTTAAAATAGAATTATATATTGTTGAGGTTTGTGCGGCCAATACTTCTGACGAATTACTAATTTTTACTTTACCTTCACATTCGGGAACCGGCGAAGACCACTCTCCAAGACAAACTGATGGAATTTTACTTGACAGCTTATATCCAGCGTTACATTCGAATGTAAGAATGCTGGCTATCTGAACTGTATCACCCGGATTGGCTTCACCATTGAGGAGTTTCCATCTACCATGTTCAGGATGAGGAGGAATGGTACACCTGGAATGGAATATTTTTAAAACTTGAAAGCAGAATCATTGAAGGTTTTTTAATAATATTAACACATCTATTACTTTTCATCCATACATGTAAAATAAAGATGATTTTCTTACCCACTACTACCAGTTTGTCGCCTGTATCTGAAATAAATGGTGTCATCAACAGAGTAACTCGACTTCAATGCACCTGAAAAAAAAAATGTACTCAGTCAAATCGTTTACCTATTTTTAAGATTGTTGCGAGTTCCTGTATATATTTTTTTACAGAATTTTTGCAACAATTCTTGAGATTGTTTTCTGAAAACCAGGTATCCGGGAAATATTGGAAAGAATTAAATGGTCGAATGCTTTCTAAGCTATTGGGATGTTTCATATTAAAATTTCCATCTGGGTGTCCCCTAAAAAGTTATCGACTCTTTTAGGAGGAGGTAGAAATAATGTTTTTCATTTCTCAAAAATTAATCAATTAATTTCGGAACGCAACTAAATCAATATATTTCTCCCCTTTTTGACATTCTACAAGACGTTGATCTAAACACAAGAAACACAAAACAGATTTGTCTATCTAGAAACGTTTGATTATGATACATTCCATTGTAAATTTCCGTCAAATGATGTTTAGTTAATTTTAATCTTGTTTGTTATAAGACATATGAGTTTCTAGAGGAAAAATTTATCTGAACAATAGCAGTATATCTCAATTATTAAATTTCTATGATCAAATGATTTATATGAAGTATTTTGTGTTTCTACTTAGCTTTATTCTTAACAATTTTCTGTCATAATTAATTAACATTTTTATATACAAATAAATTTTCTCTTTTTCATGGGATAGCAAACTTTAAATAATTAGTGTAGAGTGTAGAAGTTAAAGTTAATATTTTTATCATAATCAATTTGTAAGCCTTCCTTGAGTAAACTTTTTTACCTAATCTAAGAATCTAACAATTGAAGGGCAAATAAATTTGCAATTACTATAAAAAAATGTTTTTATTTCTAACTGTAGGTACTTTGAAAAACAAGAAGAAAAAAAATAAGAAATTACTTTTAAATATTATGTAAAAAGAGCATAATAATCATGGAAATTTCCACCAACTTTTAATGGTGTATTCGAAATATGCTGCTCAATGTTAAAAGTATCATTTTTTTAATCCAAAACAAGTAGTATAAAACATAAAATTTTCTAAATAGAGAAAAATGGTGTAACCTATATTAACAATCCCTTTCCCAAAAAACTAACTAATTTTGGACAACTTTTCAGGGTATTTTAATAATGCTTTGAAAAGAGATGAGTTACTAAAGATAACGATCGATGATATGGAAGACAAAGATTCAATTACCGATTCTAAAACTCATACTCCGAAATGTTTTGTGACTTCAAGTGCAGATCAAATGAAGATATACAAGTCGAAGATTTTTGTGAAGTATGTCAGGGAAAAATGTGTTAACAAGTGGTTGGTGCCAATAAAATAAGGAATGTGTCATAAGAAATAGCAATTTATCTCAATTTGCCTCATACAAGGCACTACTTTAGGCGTTCTTCCGCCATTTTGTTAGCAGATGCAGGGGCCGATATAATCAGCATTAGACGACATGGAGGGGGTGGCGGTCTAGTACGGTAGTGGAAACATACAGGGTGTACCACCACGAACTCCATCGATGGATATCTGGGAAACCGCTCGAAAGATTTTTGAAATTGTAATGGTGTGATACAGACGGTGGGGCCTTACCAAGCCAACATATTTTCAAGGTCATCGTACTTCTGGTTATACGGGAAGTCGATATTAACTTTCTTATTTTAAACGGAACCCCCTGTATATTATTGCATTTTTGGAAACAGCATCCATTTTTAAGTTGAAAACATATAACACACTCCATACTTAGGATTGACCGTTTCCGAGATATTTTTATTTTTAAGCAAAAATTGACAGATGCAGACTGTCAGCAAAATTTAGTTTTACCGGAAACATAGGTTTATTTTTTTGTGCAAATTGGACATGTTGTAGAGGAAGACCTAATTTATCGAATTTGACATTAAAATTTGACAGTTTTTATACAGGGTGGTCAAAAAATATGTATCGAATATGAAGTTCAGAAAATGTGGAAAACTCGAAATTTTTAAATGGAAACCCCTAATTTTTTTAACGATGACCTTGAAAATATTTTAGCTTGGTAGGTCCCACGGTCTGAATCACACCATCACAATTTCAAGAAAATCCTTCGAGCGGTTTCCCAGATATCCATCGATGGAGTTCGTGAAATAAAATTTCCAACGCAAATAAATTGTTACCATCTTCAGCAGAGTCTATGGAAATTGCCAATAATACAACGTGCGCAGTAAACTTAAACAATTACAGCAGCAGCCTCATTGAACACCCAGAACTAAAAGCTACGATAATTGGCAGCACTGGATCTGGCATAAATTTAACTCACTGCAATATCTGCACTTTCAATTTACATGTAGTGCAAAATAAATTGTAATAGTCCTGTTTATAATAGTTACTGTTTTGCATTGAAATGTTATATTACTTAAAATGTATATTGTTTAATTAATAAAATCATAAATAAGTTTTGAAAAAATTTGAAATTATTTTGACATTTGTTTTATGTTCTACAACAAAAAAGACTTTTGCGTTCTAGAACATAAAAGTATTTTGCAGCTAGGTGACAAAAAAGACCCACTTTGTCAACTGAAAATTTATGACAGTATTCGAAAAAGTTTATTTGAAACACTCCATCCCTCCCCTAAAATTAATCACTTCCAGTCATTTTCGATATATATATATATATATATCGATGAGATACTATTTTGCGATGTTTTTTTATACATTTAAAAGAAACTTAATTCCTTTAAAATATAGCTTTTACATAACAACCTCCTTATAATTTATGGACATTATCAAATTGTGTAATACATAAACTTACCAAAAGCAAATAATAAGTTACACAGCACAACGTAGGCACTGTATGTTGGCACCATGTTGTATAAACTGGTTAGTGTCTGGACTGAAAATGTGTTGTTATAAGATATTGAAGAAAACAGTCTCGATTGACCAGTTCATCAGGTTATCGAATTAGAGGAATTCTGTAACTAGTAGAGTTTAAAGTTTTATACTTATTAATATTTAATGTTTACTGCAAATGTATCACAAGTAGTGTATCTCAGTATGAAATATAAACGATGTTTTACCTGCAGTAAAATAACTATTATTTCCAATATGTTATTAGAAAGTTTTAAATTAACCTTCCACTTATATTTTGTGCAAAGGAAGTAACGATTTCTTCTCAGTTTGGATTAAAGGTAGTTAGCCTTCGATGCTTCTTGTTTTGTTTCTTGAGTTGAGTAACTTTTAAATGATGTGCGGGATATCCAAACATTTCCCAGGTGATGAAGTCACATGCCAATTGTATGTGGAATGTAAACAAATGCAGTAGACAAAAATATTGCATATTTTATTTTAGGTCATTATTTATATTTTTTTTCCTTAAAACTTTTTGTGATTTTTATTACCAGATGCCTTGCACTGGAGTGTTTTACGTATATTATTATAGTAAAATAAATGACATTTTGAAGCTTGACAACAGATTCGTAGAGGAACTAATAAAATAGCCTGATTTTGGTTATTACATTTAATTAAAAAAAGTAAAAATAAAGACAATGTAACAATACTCGAAGGCAACATAATAAAAATTTAGTACTTACTATTTCCCCCTCTAGCTTTAGCGATAGTCTGCATCTTCCTAGGCATGCTCTGCAGAAGATCTTTGATGGTTTTCTGCGGAATTTGATTCCATTCTTCCTGTGCAGCAATTCTTAATTCTGCAATTCAGTTATGAGCTGGATCGTGCTTGTATATGTCGCTTCAGAGTGTCTCATAGATGTTCTATAGGATTAGCATCAGGCTCAGGATCATTAGCATCAAGAGCAGCTTTATTTTCGCGAAAATATAAGCCGTCGGAAAAAAAAACTTTGACCGATATTATAGCAGCAAAACCTGTCGACGCATCATCATTACCAGCTTGCAAATCCGAGTTGTATCAGCATTTTTTACGATCGTCATACATCGCAGAAGTTTGGATACATGCTCACGAAAAAGTTCCAGTATCAGGGATTCCAGAAGAGTGAGGTTGGAAAGAAGTTCAAAATAAATTAGTTTTCAACTGGTTTGAAGGAGACCAGCTGCCAGCGACAATAGACGATCTAAAATTGGACAAAGACACCAATAATATCAATGGTAAATAATGTAACACTAATTTATAGTCAGTTCTTGTAAATCCATTGGGGCTATTTACTTTTTAAAGATAATATATCTTCTCGATTTTTTTTATATGTTATTTAAATATTACTATTACATATTTCAGATAGCAACGAAGACCTTCTCGACGAAGATCCCGAACATTCCAGTGATGAAGAGTCTTCTGAAGAAATGAGGAGGTGATTTTCAAAACGCAGTTTTTGAAACATAATACATTTTGAGATTATTACGTAATAATCATATGTGAAAAATTGATGGTGCTATAAAGATAATAATAAGTAAGTGTATCACCTTCACCTGACATTAGAAAATATTTTTTGTGGTATTTTGTTTAAAACTTTTTTGAATACGAAAGAAATGCGTTTTAAAAAACAAAGTCGAAAACTGCGTTTTGAAAATCAACTCCTCAAATGCTTGAAACTTCTGATAGTGAAGAAGATGAGTGAAAAATAAACAGTTTCAATTTATCTATAAAAATATAGATAAATGCCGTAAGCTGATCGACATCGATAAGTTACATATACTAAATTTTTCAACAACAATCAAATATGATTTTTTTTTCATCTCAAGATTTTTGTATTTTATGTAATACTGTACATATGTATATACCGTAATCTGTATGTAAATATTATTTTCAAACTAATATGTTAAATTCACAACATTTAAAAAAAAATAACAACATAAGATCATTTCCAATGATTCGAAATGTAACGTAATAAATCATGTTTTATACTACTGCTATTGCTATTACTATCAATAAATCACACTTATTATTCATTAAAAACATATTTTATTCTTTATACATACTATATATTATAATAATTTCAATGAACGCTTCGTGTAAAAAGCTAATTCAATGAAAATTCATTTAAGACGCGAATCAGTCCGATACACAATCATGAATATTTACGTACCTAATTACAAGGTTATGCAAAACTTTTGAGTAGCTAAAACGGGTTTAAATAATAGTATATTATATGCTCAAATGAAATTTCGTCAAATATCAGTACATGGGTAAAAAAAGTCCGTCCGTCGAGATAAATATACAGGTAAATTTCGTATTTTGCAGGAAAAAAATTTGTATCAGTCAAAAATGGGTCCAAAAGATAGTTTATTGTGTACACAAAGCAAAAAACATAGTCAGTTGGCGGTTCATGAGTAAAAGAGTAGTCAGTTAATGCGAAAAACATATCATTCGATGGGGGCACGAGCGCGCAGCCGCAGGGGGTTTGATTGCCTCAGCTGACGATCTTATTACCTGACTATATTATAAGTTGCAATATATTTCAATTTCGGTACATAAAAAATAATTTTCAATTATTTTTTCATCTCACCTATTCCGACGGTCAGCTGACGTACTAATTATCATCAACGAGTCAGCTGACTAGCTTTAATCGACTAAACACAGCATCAAATGCCTTATACTTGAGTTTGGTTCATTTAACGATTACATTTTTTGAGTTTCCATACGCGTGGGAGGGTAGGGTGGTATCCACCATTACCGTTCTAGGAGTTTCATATCATCCCCTGACCTTAGTTGGGGTAAAAATTGTCATGTAAACGCAAATTTTTATTGCACCAGCGATAGCTTGTAAACAGCTAGTAATTTTTTGAATTTATTTGAATTAGCTTCCATTCTACGGTTGTCGTGCGTTGTCTTTGTCTATTCCCATCGTCCCCATTAGGTCATCCATCTAGTGGCGTGGTGTATGGCGTGTAGTGCTGAACAAGTATCCATTTATCGGTTACTTTGATGACAATTGTGTTTAAATGTAGTGGTTTGATTGTAATAATTAAAAACAATAATATATTGAGGCTCGATTAATATTTGGTTAAATAAATGGGTAATTAGATAGATTGTTACTTATACTTATTTACGTATCTGTAACGTACAAGCAGAGGTTATAGCAGTCTATTCGTCCGATCAGTTAACTAATTATTTTTATTGAAACCTAAAATATTGTCTCTAAAACAGATCTGTGTAAATATCACTGTAGCAGCCTAGTGGTTCATGACTTTAATATAATGATATTTAAACTAAAATTTAAGGAAAATATAAACTAGATCTGAGTAAATAATTACTCAATAATAGTTAAATTTGGAGAACAAGTTAATAATTAATTGGTTTTACATACTCAGAATTGAGTCAAAAGTCACTAACTTGATAGTTAGCAGAAACTCGGATTTGAGTAAAATTCACTTACTTCTGTTGCAATAGTTTTAGTCATAAAATTTTAGTGGTACGACTCATATTCATAGAGTGAAAACTTCACTCAATAGGGTGTTTACAAAAATTGATGCTTTGTTGAGTAAAATTAAGTGAAATTGAGTGCATTTTTTTTTCAATCAATATTTACAATAAAGGATTGTAATAGTTACCAGGGATGGGCGGGTAGACAATGCAATTGTCTACGCCTAGACAATGATCTAGATGAAGACTTAATTTGGAAGAGTCGACAATGTAGACAATGTCGACAATGTCAACAATTAAGAAACTCTCAAAACTAGAAAAAGGTGTGGTAGGTATGTACCTCAAAAAAAGAATTTCGTAAGGCTGTAACTCGTGATTCTTGCAAAAAAAGAAAAATTGAAAATTTGGAATTTGGAAAAGTACCTACCTATCACAACCATCTATAAAAAAAATGTATGAACCGAGTACAAAAGATCAAACAATATCTGCCGAGAATTCACGAGAAAAAAAAGTGTGTCTCGCTTGATGCTCCTCGATAGTTTTAGGTCAGGTCAGATTGACCAAATTTTTTTTTTCTATAAAATCTCTAAATAAAGATATGTCGCATATATTCTTTAATGAAAATTTTATCATTTTTAAAGTCAGCAACAATTTGGAATATCTGATTAAGTTTTAAGAACACTTTGTGTAGATATTTTAGTTTAGTTAGAACACGTTAATTTTATTTTTTCTAAAGGTGTTAGAGTTACAGAAATTAATAGAAAAAATTTTTATTAAATATTTCTACTAATTTATAATATAGGTACCCTTTCAAAATAATTTTTGTTTCAATCCTAGATCATATTATGTAAATATATAAGATCTAAGATTTTAATACAGATCATATAGAGCTGAGCTTTTCAATAAACGATAAATGGTAACATATTTCTGTAAATATTTGCAGAGGCACAAGATAATGTTTTTTATTGCATTTTCTCAAACTAAATATTATGTGTATTTATTGGTATATGTACCTCTATACATATATGAGTATTATATATATTCCCTAGTTTTCACTTAATGAGGTCACGAATGGAGACTAAAATTTTAAAATTAAATAAACTGTTTTTTACTGACTGTCTTAATTTATATATTTATATAATTTTTTTTATAATAATTTTTGTTTTAAAAAATATAAAAAAATATATATTAAGTATACAAAAATGAAAGTTTTCACTTTCATTTCGATTGAAAGAAAATACCCCATTATAAAAATACATAATTAAATAAAATAAAACTTTATTCTTTAAAATTGTTTAACAAGTGTATAATAACATAATCATCAACATTATTGGTAGTTAAAAAAAGTAACGAAAAATAAATAATGTATTCAAAACTTAAAAAAAATAGGTTGCAGTCAGAAGATTGGTTGAAGGTTTAATTTATAGAACATTTTGTATTATTTAATTGTCAAGCTTTCAAGGCTTTTAACTTGAGATTAAATTATAAAACTGTGAAATTTTAACCAATTTAAAAATTATTCTAAAATTAACACATAATTGTCAAGAATGTCAAGTCACCATAAATTGTCAAATGTTTGTATAATAGAATTGATTTACTTAGCAGGACCTGAATAATATTAAACGTTAGCTACCAAGAAAATTTTAATTCAGACACAGTGTATTCTTTAAGCAAACCCTCAACCAACTTTCTGACTTCAACCCTAAATTAACTTGATATTTTTTTGGTCAATTTCTATGTCTATGTTCTATGTTTACGTCCGCTCATTTTAAGTTTACGTAAAAACAGCCAAACAGAAAATGTTGAGTGATGACTTGAGTACCTACAGCACAAAATAGATCATACGTAAATGTAACGCAAATATAATATAGGTTAGTTTAAACTGAAATTAGAGCGCAAACTCCGCTTTGTCTACACTGTCTACATAGTCTACGTTGTTTACATAGTCTACGCGAAGTCTACACGTAGACGTCGACAATTAAAGTCGACGCGTAAACGCCCATCCCTAATAGTTACATAGAACTCACATTTATTTATTTCACGTTTATTTCACGTTTAATAAAATACATATTTTTAATACAGGAATATGTCTTCAAGAATATAGAATCAGCAGATGAGAGAATCTTATTTGCTTTTTTGGGGTTTTCTGTACGTTTTACCATTACTTCCAGCTGTAGCGTTAATCGTATTCAGTTTATTCAGTTGTGGTCAAGTATTCATTTTGCCGCTATTGTAACACGTTTTTGTGAAATGTTTGCCTGTGCAGTCTTAACCATTCCTGATACATCACTTCGTAAAAATCTAAACTGGAATATAAAAGTAAAACATTATTTCAATACAATTGGGTAATACAATTATTTTTATTACCTGGTTTTTAAATGTACTGAAAATAATTACAGTCGAGATGTTGTACAAGAAATGACATTACTGTAACTCGATATCTTAGCGATCCAAAATTTTTTCTGGCACTCCTTACTTTCATAATAAGTAGCCACAGCGTGAATGTAGTATCTGTCATCCTCCGGATGTTTCGCAACTATACCTTTGCCGCGGTCTTCAGGGAGTAAACAAGAAGATCCATTCTTAAATTCAGCACATGTGTTATCCAAAGAGAAAAAAAGATGTTCGAAGGAGGAAGGAAGCGGACATGCACCGTTCGATTTATTTTCAATTTCTAGAGATTCCATTGTTTCAGCACCTCTCCAACCCGTCATCTACGTTAATGAAAAAATTAAAAATATATTACTATGTCTTAAGTACTAGGAAAGACATGGCAAAGAGCCATGGAACATAAAGGAAAAGAGACAATATGATAATTATTCTTTTTCCTACAGGAAAAAAATATTTTCGAGAAATTACAGCGCATTAAGGAAATTAGTAGCATGCCTTCTCATCCACATAAGCAGGGTTTAGACTGCATACTGCCTGTTATGTTGCATTTAGTAAATATTTATGAAAAGTGAGATTTTTAGATAAAAAATGTTTAAAAGTAAAAATTGTGCATTTAATATTCTGTCAAAAAATGTACACATGGTATTTCACACCATCTTACTATAAATTCTAGCGATAAAACATTTTGATAAACGTGTCAATTTAGTGGTTTCTGTTTTTACTACAGATGTTCAGAAAATAACCGAACTTTTTTAATTATGCGCTAATGGAGATATTTAGTGATATGCAATTTAGCCCAGGCGGTAGAGCAATAAAAGTAGGCTTTGGCGTTTGTGTTTGAAGTCATCTAATTAGTAGAATTCAACAAAATCAACCCTGCAACCTGTTAAAACCTTATAACTCCACATATTTATGATCCCGAACGAGCTCGACAAACCGTAAAATAGTTTACTATTCAAAAATGAAGGTTTGTGCCCTATGCGTAAGTTTATTCGCTGCTTATTTTGGGATTTTGGGTTTTGGCCTCATGCAAATTTGAGGTTATGTATTTTTACGTTTGCGAGTTATCATTTTACGGCTTGTCGAACTCATTCGGGATCATAAGGATGTGGAGTGATACGGTTTTAACAGGTTGCAGGGTTGATTTAGTTGAATTCTACCACTTTTCAGCTATTTTTTGAGGTTAGAAAAAACTCTGACGTTATGGGACCAAATGAGTTGCAGATTCGGCTTCAGCGACCCAAAAAACATATAATACGATAGGTTTGGCCGAGGAGACTTTTCGTCGATTTTTTTTGTGGTCCTCCTTACGTAATCGTGAAGTCGAGAAAAAAAATGTTTTTATGGCTAAGTACAAGTACTTTCAATATCCGTTTAGTGCCTTTTCGGCAGATAAAAGCTTAATGAAAGAAAAATCAAGAAAGGTACCGTGGCCACTGGAATTTCTCGGCAGTGCGGGAGTGGCGATGACTGAGAGCAGCTGCGCTGCCGCGCGCCGCATAGGTTTCGAAATGCGTATGCGCGATAAAAGATTGCAATGCGCGTAACCTCCTCTGTAACCACACATTCTTGGATTGTTCGTATCTCATTTAGTTTTCATGATATTGTTATTTGAGTGCAACCTGTTTTAGTGTCAGCGACGATTTTTCAAATGTACGACTTTCTGGAACAACGTAACATTGTGCGTGCAACTGGGGAAAACATTCACGGAAACTTTTCAACCTTTTAAACAAGCTTACGGATATAATGCTCTGGGTTGTATGCAAAGTTACGAATGGTTTTCACGATTTAAAAGTGGTCGTCAATCAATTGATGATGATTCTCGGCCAAGAAGGCCTTCGACTTCAACTGATGACTCCCACGTTCAGAAAATCAAAGATATGGTTATTGATTTCCAGAGAAATTGCATCTCAATTGAGTCATGTCATGAAAGTTTGACTGAAAAATTGAAGTTGCAGCAAAATTTGTGCCCCGTTTGGTGACCGCGAACAACAGAGTGAAAATCGTGTGGGCGTTTGTCGGCAACCCTTTGAACAATCCAATGACAATGAAACATTAATTCGAAGGATCAAAACGAGAGACGGTTTACGCCTACGACATTGATACAAAAGTTCAATCAACACAATACAATTAATCTCCATACCTCAAGATGAAACAGTGAACCGTATAATCAAGGCGTTTTACAGCGGTTACGTGAAAAAATCCGCAAAAAGAGATAAATTAAAATCAGTGTTGAAAGGACACCGTTTTCAGACTATTGATGTCATTAAAGCAAATTCGTCACATACTTTAAAGGCCATTTCAAATGAAGGTTCACGAAATGGAAACACCATTGGGAAAGGTGTGCGAACAGGGAATGGGAGTACCTTGAAGGATACAAAGACCAATAATGTATAAAATTATTAATAAAGTTTAAAAAAATAAAGTTCGGTTATTTCCTGAACAGACTTTATAAGTTCAAACCAGCATTGGAACTCCAAAGCTTTTTTGCTTCCTAAAGAATGCTAGAACGCGTTGCTTTTGTAATTTGAGTCTCGATTAATTTTCTTTTATTAAATTAAACTTATGCATTCTCGATTTAAACTTAAAATAAATAAATTTATTGACGAAATAAATAAGTTATTAAACTGGCGGAGTCTTTTCATTTATGTAAATACATTACAATAACAGAAACAAATTCCAATTTAGAGAAACTTGAAATAGATGGTTCTCTTATAAGAATTGTTCAATATGATTATTGTTGTCGGCGATGCACAGAAAAAAGAACACATTTTTTTGTGTTGTACTTTTGTTTGATATAAAACTATAGTAAGCCTGCCCCCATTGGTTACAGTTGTCATTATTTTCACAAATTGTCATTAATAAATCAGTTTCGTTGATTTTAACTATTCTAAAATGAACAATGATACAATTTTGATGAACAAATCGATAGAGGTACTATAACTTCTAGAGTTATGCGAAGGAAACTGACGCAGAAGTGTGCAGTGTAATATAACCACAGACAATATAGCTGGGCGATAGCTGTTTTGTCTGTGTTTATAACTATACTTATAGTAGTTGGTGTCGCGTCGATACCTTTCTTTTTTACGTCTACTGTAAATTGTTAAATTTACCGTGTGTATTTAAATAAATATTTATAAATAATAATATAATTTACATTAACATTAACTATTAGTTTCGGGGGGAAAACTGAAGTAAAATGCTAAAAGAGAGAGAAGAAATTGACGGGAATTATTTCAAATGTGGTTTGAGCGTGATCCCGAAGGTAACAGGGACATACAAATTAAAGGGAAATGACCTGTTTTGTACTGTGTGTGAACACATTATAAATTCTTATGACAAAACTAAAGTGACAAGATATTGAAAGAGCCATGCCTCGTCTGTATGTTTCTATGAACTTACAGACGCACTTCCAAGTTATTCGAAAAAAACTTTTTTTTTGTCAAAATTGATGTTTTGTAGTGGCTAAATAATGCAACATAAGTGAAGGTTACGGTTTGTAGATAATGGCAAATGAAATAGTGTCAAAAATGGCTTCCAAGTGTGGAGATTTTACTATGTGTGTGTGTGAAAGAGATAAAAAATTAATCAAATAACTTTAAGCCGGAAGGACCAGTTAATAGTTATTTGTTACGAAAATGTTTTGTCTAACCAAAAATCTCACTGAGATTTTATTAAATTAATTTTATTAATTTTTTACTTTTTCCACAGGTGGCAAAGTGCCCAAATAAATAAATAAAACATTAAAACTATGCCACAAATTATTAATTAACAAATACGCTGTAGAAGCCGAATCTTCCCTATCCACTTGCTCTAACTTACCATTGCCGCATCGCCATCTCTAAACCAAAAGTCGCTTAACTCAGTAATGCATACTGGTTGTACAAAATTATTGAAACTGAAAACTTTTGACGCTACTATTAAAGCTATATTGTAGACAGTCTTCTCTGTTCCTTTGTACCCAGGGTGTACATTTATGTAGGTAATCTAAAATAACGTAGGATTGATTTAGAGCTGGCACATCGAATATATACTCGTATTTACATCAGAAATTTGAGTCTGCATGTCCCTGGAATCATTAAATTTCCTATAGTGTTTCCCAGCTGCTACTAGATACTTTTCTCTTGGCACTAGGTCACCCAACTCATCAGTTACACACTGAGTAGCTAAATAGGATAAACAATAATGTATAACTAATCAATCAAGTCAATTATGGTGCATTTAGACAGTATACTCACCAGTCACTACAACATACTCCGAGACCAACGATCCACTACAGACATACCCATACTTCTCTTCCACGTTGTCGTCTAATTTATAAATCCCTACATTCCAGGGATATTCCGATCCTATACCGGAGGCGTCGACAACTTTTTTACCGCATTCTGAAGAAAATAAAAACCGGAAGCATCGTCAGTTTGAACATCATGGCACCTTAACAATAATTTAGTGGAAGCTTTTACAAGACGTTAGTAAACATTGCAAATCAAATATATAAATTTAGGCCTGTTTTTCCTCTTAATAAATTTATTTGTCAGTTAAATCTATATCCGTCTCATAAAAACGTATTTATGGAAAAGTGAGGGACAATGATTTAACCGATAACTAAATTTGCTAGACAGTTGAAAGGAAGGAAATATTTATACGTGCTTCTGGTCCTCAGATCCTTAGATTAACAATTGCTCAAGGAAAATTAGTCTTTGCAAGCGTTACGCTACTCTTGTGAAATATTAAGTTACCTCGAGTACATTCTGGTTTGGGCAATCCCCAAGACCCTTTTGAGCAAGTTCTGTTAAAGGAACCTTCTGCCTGTTTGTACTTAGAAGGGCAGGAGTACCACATATGGGATCCCTCGGTAGCCGAGAAGCAAGCGATGTCTTGTCCCTCTCTGTTGATGCATTTATAATATGTTTCTATAGGAAAGGTCGGCTTTGGACACAACACTGAAAAGTGTATTGTTGTATTGTAATGAAATTTATCATAGTACTACTACTGTAATGGAAAAAATACATATTAACACATTTTTTAAACTAAACTATAGCGCAGTAAACACAAACTTGTATAGAATTCGTTTTTCTAGTCGTCGAGAACCCATGATAATTTCAGCATGCTCCTCTACATTTGAGAGTAAACTATCATTATCCAAATAACTCATTTTATAGTCAAATATTCAAATTTTTTAGGGATCTTAATTGATGCCAGAAAATTGAAGCAATGTGTGCAATTTGGGTTATAAAAAAATGTAAAATGATAATTAACAGTTTTGAGGTGTTCTACTAAAAAAAAAATCAGAAAAAATTGCGCAAATTGACAACACTACGTGAATGTCGTCGGAGATATGAGTACTGGCAGTAGATTTCATGAAGATTCAGTCCGAAGCCAGTAGAATAATACAAATGATAATGATAAATGAAATGAAATGATATGAATGAATAATACAAATGATAATATGATCAGACTTTAATAATGGAGATTCGCAGAAAGTTATACAGCATTTTTTAGCAGTTGTATTAAAAGAAGAAATTTAGGAGTATTCCACATACATAGTGGTTATAGCAACATCAGATACTTACTCTCACAAGTGGGCAAGTTATGGGCTGTACTGCAATCAACGCTTCTTTTGGAAGACAGTACGAATCCCTTGTCACATTCAACTGTCAGAACCGTGCTCGATGGAACGGCATCTCCCGGTTTCCACTTTCCTTGCTCTGTCGTCCATTTGCCGTTTTGGGGAAATGCGGGCAGTATGCAGTCTCTAACTTTAGGAGCGTATTTTGTTAAAAGGCGATCTACAAATTCGTAATAAGAAGCCACGCTAGTGTAAAGCGCGTTTTGTTGGATGTTGCACATGTATCCAACTTGATGTGACACACTGACGATGCCGTGAATGTAATATCTGTTGTCCTCTCGATATTTGAAAGCCAGTCCGCCGCCACTGTCTCCACTACACACGCTCGTGCTTTTGTTGACGAAACCGGCGCAAATTTTGTCTTTTAAATTGTACCTATCGGCCCACTCGGAAGGTAATTCATCTGCGCAGACCGTTTCATATTTGTAAGGGATCACTAGGCTTCTTAGGACTTCCGATGGCATCTCACCTTCCGCAAGGCCCCACCCTGATACCTAAAAAGTTGTGTGTTTAAAAAAGTGTCTTGGGTGTGTTCTAACATTTGCTAGATAGAAAAATAATACTTCTCCTTTGTTTCCTGCATGTAAGTGGATGTTTTTCATGTTTGTAAAGCAAACTCGTTGTACTTTTTCGTTTATAGACATTTCTTTCTTAACCACTAACACGGCTATATCTGCAGCGTATTTTCTAATATCTCCTTTATAATCTTCGGGGACTATTATCTTGAACAACTGAAACACAAATTTCAAATGAATGTGTTACTAGAAAACGAAGTTTTTGGCTGAAATAAATATTATGTGGTTTGACCCAAAAGGGCAAATTTTTTATATCAGAAAGTACTAAGTACGAGTAAGAAAAAAATGTAGTTTTTAAACCAAATTTACATATTCTATGAATTTTTCATTTAATTTACTGAAAAAAAACACTACATTTTAGACATTTTTCGATGTTACAGAAAATTGTCGGTTTTTCGATATTTCGCTTATATAACCTAAGTTGAAAATACATTTTTTAGATACACTGTTAAACCCTTCACAAGTTTTGTTTGAACTTTTTTTTTGTTATTACCATAGCAACGTCAGTATGAAGGATGCTATCTTAAAATTTTTAAATTGTCATAACTTCTAAATGCCTTAATCGATTTCAATAAACTATGGCTCATTTTAAAGAACTATTAATAAAATTTATATTTATGATATAAGAATAAAAATATTGTTTTCCTGCACAACGGTAGACGACGCTAATGAGAAAAGTTTTGTAATTGTCTCCATTTACTGAAAAAAATAAATGCAACGATATAGGTTTATTTTCATGGCTTATAGACCATTCATTATGGAAAACAAATACACAAACCTGAGGTCGATATATTTTTTCGTTTTCTAGTTATTACTAAAATAGTCAGGTTGTGCTAGAACATCTTCCTTTATTTAGTTCTCTAAATAACATTGACATAATCCAAGCCAAAATTAAATTGTAAAACTATACCAATCTTGTCCTTAATTAAAAAGAATTATTACCTTATTTTAAAATTTTTTTGATAACTGCAATGTTTTATTTTTTTTATTAATTCCAAATATAAAATTTTTTTAGTAAACGGAAACAATTACAAAACATTTCTCATTAGCGTCTACCGTTGCGCAGGAAAATAATTTTATTCCTATATCATAAAAATGAATTTTATTAAAGTTCTTTACAATAAGCCATCGTTTATTGAAATCTATTAAGGCATTTAGAAGTTATGACAATTTAAAAATTTCAAGATAGCGTCCTTCATACTGACGTTGCTATGGTAATAACAAAAAAAGTTCAAATAAAACTTGTGAAGGGTTTAACAGTGTATCTAAAAAATCTATTTGCAACTTAGGTTATATAAGCGATATTTCGAAAAACCGACAATTTTCTGTTACACAATAGCAGTTGCGCCCCCTAGCGGTGAAGTTACAAATTTGAAAATATTTTAAATCAATTTCTTTTGGTCATATTTGTTAATAGATTTTTTACCCCATAATCGTAGCACGTCTAGTTTTCTATATACAGCCGCTCTGTATTAGTAATTCTGTTTCTAGTAATGCTACTAGCAAACAAAGTATGTACTATCAAATGTATAATTCCTTGCAGGTGGAGGAAACTTCTGTTTCATTCTGCTGAAACTTTGTTTTTAACAAAGCTGCAAGAAGCTGTTTAAGAGGCGAAGAAATTTGATATTAGAAAGTATGATTCTTATTATTTCTATAATACTTGAATCTTCAAATAATTGACCAGTGATGATGTACTTAATACTCTCACACACAGGAAGATTGAATGCTGCACCACATTCAGTGATTATTTGGGAAGATAATTTGACTTCGTCACATTCAACTTTCAGAATCGTGTAGATAAACGCACCTCATGCTTTTTCCTCGTTCTGTCATCCATTTGCAATTCTGGGGATACTTTTAATTAACAAAGCGAACGTGGCAAACATAGTGCTCTGTGTTAGTTACATGAAATTGTCGTTGAGTGGTATATTTACGAGATTAAGTCTTTTTATATATTGTTACGATCGCAATAAGGGTATAACTCAAATACAGTATTCCACAAATAACAATATATTGATTTTCGAAAAGAAGCAAAAAAAAAAACAAATTACATGAAAGAGAATGCAGGACATTGGTTTTGATAAAATTTCTATTTGGAGGGTGTAATAATAGTTTACAAACAAAATCATTACCAAATTCCAACCATCATAAGGCAAGGCGAGACCTGGGTCACTTTAACAGGTTACTTCTCGAGGACCAGAAGGAAACTCCTCCAGTTTCCTATGTCTCGAGCATTGAACCTTCTAGTACCGTTTTTGCTGTGCTTGCAATGTCCCCCGTGGTTGATTTCTACATTGTTTAAATTATCAACCACTCAATAACAGTGCCGTGGGCAAAGGGAAGTCACTGTTTGTTGAACCTTCACCTGAACATTCACGCAACAATTTTGTCGACTAAGACTTTTTATGTCACGTTCGAAAAAAAGTGTGTACATAAATTATGTTGAAATATAAAATAATTTTGTACTGGGTTAATTCTTTTAATATTTAACTTGAAACATTTTTAATTACCTGATAATGATTAAAATTTTCATATTTGACAATATCACATACCTACATCAGAGAGACCTTTTTGCTCGTTATCTAAATAACATGTAATGCATTAATGAATATTTTGTTTTTAAATTGGAACCATCAGTCGACTTGTAACGCATAATATGTTTAGTTCCAGCTGAATCATTTTGGACTTTTGTTACTAATCTGCTTTTTGGTAATAAGTTTGCAATTGTCAGAATGGTACATCTCTTGTTACTTTGTATTGACTTTATCGAGCAAATAAAATAAATCGGAGAATAAATCGAATCAGTTATTCGTATTGGGATGTTTATTACAATTGTTTTTATTTACATTTACTTAATTCAAATAAGACGCTATGAATTGAATCAGCGAAGTAACGCCTGTAACATCGGTGTTCCAGAAAACCTTCTGACACGTCGTATATTCAAAATAAAGAACTACACCTAGAAGGTGATATCTACCATTATCTTTATGCTTGATAATTACACCTTTGCCCCGATCCTCAGGGAGCAAACAAATTGATTCATTCTTAAATTTGCTACACCTGTTTTGTACTGGGAAGGAATAGGGGCTGATGTGAGAAGGGACCTTACAGGGACCTCTTTCCGTTGGCTGATCGACTTCTAGAGATTCGACTGTTTCAAGGGAATGCCCTTCCGTAAGTCTCCAACCAATCATCTAGAACAACGAAAGAAGAAGAATGTGTCACTGATAAACACTTCCTCTAACTTACCGTCTCTGCTTTGTCAAAAGGACTATCGTAGTAATAATAGTCATCGCCTTCAACAACACACACCGGTTGTATAAAATTATTGAAATTAAAACGTGTCGATACTATCACTAAGGCTATATTGTAGCCAGTTCCTCTTGAAAGTTTATATTCTGGGTGTATATTGATGTAGGTAACCTAGAAAAAATAGAAATTGGTCTACGGGCACTCTGTGTCTATAACTTTGTACAAATAATAATAATAATAATAATAATTTTTTTTATTGTCTCCAATTTCAAGTACAATGGTATAACATTTTACAGACAGTATTTTTGGAAATAAAAGGTTACTATGTCAGCTTACTGATTTGGAAAATCAGGAGCTGTTAAAACCTATACAATTCTAAAATACCAGATACTTTTAAGATGGCTGAAATAAACAAAATATATGTGCATATATGGTAATGGTGAAAGGAATGAAAAAGAGAATAGAAAAATGGAAAAAATAATAATAAAATAGAAAATTTTGTAGAAAAGGATGAAAAGTAAGAAAAAATTATAGTAATAACAATAATAATTTAACAATATGGGATCATTGTGCAGATAACAGTTTTGATTGAAATTTTGCTTTAAATAAATTGCAGGACAGAGAAAGATCAATAACGTTCTGCTTATTAATACATTAAACTATATTATAACTAAAAGAGCGTTTAAAAATTTACTTGCGATGATAAGGTATGTTTAATATATGTTTTCTGCGACTGTTTAAATTATGAACGTCGATCCTTTTAATTTCAAAATCTTGTAACAGAAGCAAATTAGATGCAAGTATCTTCTATTGTACATATTCAACCAAGATAATTCCTTTAGTTTGTGTGAAATTCTTTGTGTGCGTCTGATTCCAAATATAAATCTAAGACACGAGTTTTGCAATTTTTGTAAACGTTTAGAATCAATATTATCAAAGCACGGACCATACACATTATCACAGTAATTACATATGGATAGAATCAGGAAATCACATAACATTTTTTTTTATATCTCTGTTCAGATAATGTCTGTGCGAATATATCATTTTCAATACAGAATACGCTTTCGCAAGAATACTAGTTACATGCTCTTTAAATCTAAAATTATAATCGATAACAAGACTTAAATTTTTGGGTTTATTTTTAACAAATGATTTTTAGACGCAGCTGCTAAGTTACATAAATTATTATTAATCTTAAAGTTAGCATGGACTACTTCAGAGGGATTAAAAGAATAGTAAAGCTGTGTATCATCCGCATACATATGATATTTACAATAAACCAGCGATTTAATAACATTTAAAGTGTAGACAGAATACAGCAACGGCCCTAATATACTTCCTTGTGGCACACCAGACAGCATGACAAGAGGTTGTGAAAAGTTATTATCGAGTGATAGTCGCTGCTTCCTATCACAAAGAAATGAGGTTATTTTAGCGATGATGCGGGATTTGTAAAACCTATATAATGAAAAATTGAATTGAGTATATCGTGATTAAGAGTATCAAACGCCTTACTATAATCCAACAAGACCAGTACCATAGCTTCACTATTAGCTCTTGACTTAAAAATATCATCTGTCAAATCAGAAAGAGCAGTTGAACAGCTATATCCATGCCTAAAACCAGATTGTTTTTCCGGAAGGATATTGTTGGCATTAAGAAATGCAGTAATTTGCATTTCCATAACTTTTTCAAGAATCTTACTCAATGTGAAATCGCTCGAAGATGTGTAGGCTCTGTTGGATTGTTAACTTCAGGAAGAGGAATGACGTTTGCACATTTCCAGGATTTAGGAAAATAAAACTGATCTATACAAGCATTTATGATATGCGTAATAAAAGGTATAATATACGGGTAACATATAAGTATAAGTGTTATATTTAAATTATCACATCCAAATCTTATACTTACGTTAGCAAATTGAGCGTGCGTGTCTCTGGGATCATTAAAACTCCTATAAAGCTTGCCAGCTCCTATCAAATAATCATCATTCGATAATAAGTGATAGGATTCGTCTGTTACACATTGGGCAGCTAAATGAAAAAAACAATAGTGTGCACTGTGTCATAAATTACTTGGTGGAAAACAATCGAACTTTCAATATGTTAAATCAGGAACAAAACAATTTTTTAACTTCTTTGTTTTCTAACATACTAAGCTAAATTTGTGGCGTTCCCGCACGCCTCGTATCTATGGAATGACGTACGTTTTTAATTTTTCTTGAGAGAATAACTTTTAGTGCTTCTAAGTTGGCAGAACACGCTCTAATTTACTTGCAACTTGTTTTTACATTAGGACCGTGCTTGGGTGATGTTGAGCGAAGTCAGTAAATTGGATTTTGAATAGGACTTTAAGTAAATTCTTAAATATTTGTGACTATTTTAATACTGTTTAAGAACCTGGATCGATATGTAAAAAATTTGGATACTGGAAAAATTTTTTATATTGGTCAAGATTCTGAAAAGTCCTCGTATAATAATTATATACTTTCTAATATTAATGCCTGAGCGACTTGGTAGAACTTTTTATTATCAACAAACAGTATATCTGATAGATATATGTTTATTTAACACTCAGTATAACGATACAATAGCAATAACGATAATAAGTAACATGCGGATATGTGTAATTTTGACTATATCGGCTCTAAGTTCGCAACTTTAAATTTGGACCACACATTACATCTACTGGCCAGGTAGTGGTCTCTGGTTATATAACTGCAAGTAGTCAAAGGTGATGTTCGATCCCCTCTCTTGCGGAAACGCGCCGAAACCTGGGCGATCTTTGATAGGATGTCAGCTCTTGGGAATCTGGCGATACCCTCAAATGTCGCGGTCTGCCTTGGTGGGCTGGAAAAAAAATAGGAGTTTCTTCTCCGGCGAACGACGTTATTTGGCACGGCTTCTCGGTCTTCTCCGCTTGACATTTGGATTGGAACCGGGGGCGAAATTTGATCGACGTGTAAACACATTTGGACCCGTCTTACCCAGTTTCTACGAACTAACACAAATGTTGTCTTGCTTCACCATAACACAAATGTTGTCTTGCTTCACCACTTGAAAAACTAATGTAAACACTATCGCAACGATAATACTAAAATCTGATTTCAGTATTGGAATCGCTTGGGGCCACGTGGGCGATTGACGCTAGATACCACAGTATCCCAGCGATGTAATGGTTGAAAATACTACAACATTTTCTCGGAAACTATAAGAATTTTACAATTTTTTTTGCAGTATTGACTCCATTTTTCATGACGCATCTATTCCCAAATTTTTTTGGATAAGTTGTGAATCAATATTTGCAGTAACAAACACATCAACACACCATTCTGTAATAGCAAAAAAAACGCCTTTCTCTTAAAGTAATTTTAATATAATATATTACATAATAAGTGTTGTAAAAAGGATTTTACGCAGGAATGGAAAAGTTACGCACGACGCCGCGTAGCGATGAGGCATGTTTTCAAAGACATGGCTTAGTTAACCATCGTAATAGTCATACATGGTCTGATGAAAACCCCTATGAAATATGTTCATCAAGATTTCAGCACAATTTTAGTGTAAATGTATGGTCAGGAATTGTTGGAGATGCTCTAATAGGTCCATTTATTCTTCCCCATAGACTGAAAGCTCTTGAATATCTTCGATTTTTAAATGAAAATCTCCCAATATTATTGGAGGATATACCACTAGGTGTACGACAAGTTATGTGGTACATGCATGACGGGGCTCCGGCACATAGTACCTACCTTAGCTGTCAGGCAATGGTTGAATTTAAATTTTCCGGGACGTTGGATAGGTCATGGTGTCGATGCACCCGTTAGTTGGCCTGCCCGTTCACCGGATATTACCCCACTTGATTATTTCTTATGGGGACAACTGAAAAGTTTTGTTTATGCTACTCCTGTTAATACTGTTGAAGAATTGCGTCAAAAAATCTTTCTCGCAGTTGACGATATTCGTAACAACCCAGAAATATTTACAAGAGTACGTCATAATTTTAATCGTCGTGTTAGATTGTGTTTGCAGAAAAATGGGAACTACTTTGAAAATATTCTTTAGAAACTTTTTACTTTAAAATAACGTTATGTTCCTTAGTATTACATTCGAGATTACAGTAGGTAGTTTTAAATTAAAATTTATTATTTAAATTAGACACTTAAAATGACTTGATTTGTTACATAACGAATACTTACTGTTCCTTCAAAATAAATTTATTAAAATTACTTTACCAGAAAAGCGTTTTCCTTTAGCTATTAATGAGTGGTGGTGTGTTGATGTTTTTGTATTACTGCAACCTGACTGCAACCATTGGCGCTGTAAAATTTCCGAAGTTTGTTTTTCGTAAATTGTCTAAAAAAACTATCGCGTTTATCGAAAAAATGGAAGAGAAAAAAAATGTTTGTTTTTAGTTGTTACGTCCGAAAATGTAAATAAGACATAAATGTATATAAATGTATATAAATGTATATAAGACATGTAAAAATTCTTTGGAGTAATATGTTGCATGTAGTCGACAGCAGCGCCTCTGGTGGATATATTTAAACAATATTAATAGAAAGTATGTGTCCGCACTGGACAAATGTCTGTACCAAATATAAATGATTTACGCCACTTCGTTCAAGATAAATTGAAGGAAATATTGGTTGGCTCTACAACATTCAAGACTCTGTAATACCTCAGGAGTGCAACTTTTTTCTAAGATATATTTAGTTCATTCGCCTTATTTTTTCATCTAGATGCACTGGTAGCGTTTGTGCTACTCTATTCAAAATCACCCTGTATAAGTATATATCTACAGACTGTGTATGGCACAGATGTCATATGGCACAGACAGTTTGTTACTAGTATTTTTGTCACAAAGAAAACCTCTATTGATTGGCCTAAAAATGAATTAATATTTATAATAAGTACAGACCAATCGATTTTGCTTAAAGAATAATGTGAACATACAAATAATAGTATTTTTAAAGATATTCTGCAATTTAGGGCAAAATTGGCTTTACGATTGTTATGTAAAAACATATAACCTCAGGAATGTGTTCAAAACTTTAACCAAGTGTGATAGAAAACAAGAAAGGTATTTATTAATAAAAATCGTTTTTAAAACTTTAACACAAAGAAAATAAAAAATGTGAAAGTCTTATTATTTTCGTCCAAGAACTAATTTGTGACACCCCGTATTATGTCAAAATTAATATACCAGACAAGAGTATAACGTCGAATTTCAGTTTTGCTCACCTGTTACAACAACATATTCGGAAACTAACGATCCACCACAAACGTATTTATACCTTTCTTCTTGCTTCTTTTCATCTGCGTTGTGGTTCAACTCATACACCCCTACATTCCATGGATATTGCGATCCTACTCCGGAATCGTCAACAACGTTTTTACCACATTCTGAAAATAATTGAAAATTAAAGGACGACAATGTAAATAAGGAATGTAATTCCTCGCGCATCAATCTGTGATGTTAAGTTACCGAAAATGCATTCCGGTTTGGGTTGTCCCCAGGATCCTCTCACGCATGTTCTGTTAACTAAATCGTCCGCCATTTGGTATTTACGGGGGCAATTGTACCATAGAGTCGATCCGTCGATAGCTGTAGAACAGACGATAGCTTGCCCTTCTTTATTTTTGCATTGATAATCTGTTCCTCTGGGAAATTTCGGCAATGGGCACAACGCTGAAAAATGTAAACATACATTAGCGAAGTATTAGAGTAGAATGGGCTGCTCATTCAGTAATACTTATTGCTTTATTTATAAATACACTGCTCTGGCAGATAAAATACAAAACTGAATATTACAGATACTACTTTCCCTATGATTTAGACACATTGTTTAAGTTGTGAATTACATTGCTAGGTGGAGCAGGTAATAATAAAGGCTCATTTACACGGGGATGGTTGCGGGTAAAGTAGAGTAGCAAGTAGAGTACACTCTACTGTCCCCTCTACCGTTTCAGCTCTGGGACTGGTCGCACAAAGTATAGTACCGTTGCTAGTATAGAGTGGTGTGGTGTTTGGTGAAAAAATAAATTCAAGAAAAAGAAAGTTGAGTGACGTCCTCAATCTTCTGCCTATTCTATTCTACTACAGAACCAGAGCGCGTTCCATGGATATAGTGCGCAGGCGAGTGGACATTGTGATGATGGTGGTGGTATTAGATTAGTTAATTTGGCACATGTTGCTAGTGAATCTAAGCTACCATCTACTGCACACTCTACTAGCTACTCTATTCTACTGAGTGTATACGGGTAGATGTACTCTACTTTCTCAAGTATTTGCCTCATTACTATCCCCGTGTAAATGAGCCTTAAGAGCGAGATAAGAAGGATGGAATAGTGAATGTTATTAAATTCATATTAAATCTGTTTAACTTAGATTGTGGAGTATCTCTGATAGGATATATAATATTGTCAAGTCTAGAGGAGAGACATTTAAGGAATTTCCTCTGAACTTTTTACAAATATGAATGAAATGAATGGTCAACATGCACAGCCTTCATAAATGATTGCACGCCGTGCTTAGGCAACCGACATTGCACAACTGGTACTGTCAACTAAAAATACCTAAATTTCAGTGTCATCAGTTTACAATGAACAATGACAAACCGTAGCATCTACGCTTGAGACAACGCCATTGTCAACTTTGTCAACTGGTTGAATGAAATATCACTAGCCAATGAAACAGGATGTTGTCTTTTAACGTAACCTTGACATTATTGATCTAATAATTTACTATTTTCTAAAACTTAATTGCCATCGCGAAGGAAGTAAAATTACTGTTCCATACGAAATTACTGGTCATGTGGCTTGTAATCATTTATGAAGGCTTTTATATTGGGTTCCAAAGGCATACTCAAGTTTTGACCTGGCAAATGTTATTAGTGGTGGGAATATTGAATAGCAACAGGCCAAGAACTTACAATAATATTTTAGATATGTAAGATTAAAATAGTCTATCGTCATACCATACTAATTAAAGAAATCTTTGTGTCAAAAGGTCCAGTTAAGGGTTGTTTTTATTATACTATTTTTACTTAATCAATAATCACAGCGCGGCCCGAGGGCCGAAGGCCCGCGAGAAAGGTAAAGTCCGTACCAGCGCACTTGCCTACCTTTCTAGTGGTAATATTAAAATTTATCTGCCACAATAATTTTTTGAAAAAAAAAGTATCTCAGCTCCAGAGCATCGTAGAGTAAAGTCTCAAAATTTGCATAAAAAGCGTAGCAATTAAATAATCGATGTGAAAATTTTATCTGAAAAAAATTACCACTTAACTTTTAATATTAAAAAAATTAAACAATTTACACTTCAATAATCAACTTTTACTTTATTGTACGTTGTAATACAAACGAGCAAAATAAGCTCTCGAACAAGTCTCTATGACGCTCAAACATGTAGAAATTAGAATTTGCCAAGAGCCTTTTTTTAATAACAAATAGCTTTTAACAAAAAGTAATAAATATTTTGAGCTAAAATTTCTACCACTTGTATACAATGACCTTCAAAAAAAGTTATAGTACCTACGATTTTTTAGAAGCAAAACTAATTGAATTATATAAAATTGAAAAAACGCTAAAATTGGCTGCTTTTTGAGTTTTGCAAGAAAACTAATTAACGAATTTTGATCCATCTCATTTTGTAGGTATTTTTAATACCTATAAAAAAGTATTAAACTTTTTTTCAGTAGCATCAACGGTTCAAAAGTTGAACACAAAAAACCAGTTTTCCGGTTTTTCTTTGATTATTTAAACAATGTTCCGCAACCGGCAACTGGTCCCAAACTATTGTCCTAATATCCTGACACTCTTCCGAAAATGTTTGATTAATAATATACCCTCTTTTAATTAGTTCCCAAAACAGTAGGCACTTTTAAAGTCTAATCCGATTGGACTACAATTATGGTAACCATTCGGAAAAATCGATCTTCTTTCGTTATTAAATTTTAGAAAAAAAGAATCTAAATGAGCCCAATAAACGGTAATTGTTTTGTAACAAATTGCTATGTGTTGGTTTTCCAGCAAAAACGTTCTGAGGATATGACGAACAAATAAATTTTGTTTGATGTATTTTTTATGGACGTTGAAATGTTCAATTTTAATAAATTTTCACTCATATGTTCTCAAAATTGTAATTTAGTAGAAAAAATTAGGAACTGTAAGTAAAAGATGCAACTAACAATAAGTTTATGTATAAAAGGAATGTGTATAGATGGTGATACAGAAAGGAATCTTTTAAGGAACGCAATTATTTAATGAAAGCAAGTTTTACTTTTGATTCTCCAACTAGTTGAAAATGATTATTAAAAAGCACTTACTCTCACACGTAGGCAAGTTGTGGGCTGCACTACATTCAACGTTTATTGTAGAAGATTCCTTGAATCCATCATCACACTCTACTTTCAGAATCGTCTCGGATGGAACGACATCTCCTGGTTTCCATTTTCCTCGTTCAGTCGTCCATCTGCCATTCTGGGGAAAAGGAGGTAGAACACAGTCTTTAATCTTAGGAGCATACTTTGTCAAAAGACGTTCTACAAATTCGTAGTAATGCCCTACACTAGTATAAAGTGCGTTTTGTTGGATGTTACAGATGTATCCACCCTTATGTGCCACGCTCACAATTCCATGAACGTAATATCTGTTGTCCTCTCGATATTTGAAAGCTAGTCCACCGCCACTGTCTCCACTACACACGCTCGTGCTTTTGTTGACGAAACCAGCGCAGATTTTGTCCTGTAAGTTGTATCGGTCGGCCCAGTCGGGAGGTAACTCTTCTGCGCAAACCGTCTCATACTTGTAGGGGATCGTCAGAGTTCGCAAAACCTCAGAAGGAATCTCACCTTCTGCAAGACCCCACCCTGATACCTATAAAATAGAATATTTGAAAGGTGGTGGATATGGGGGGGATTTAACAGCTATACCTCTCCTTTACTTCCTGCATGTAAACGAATATTTTTCAAGTTCGTGAAACAAACAGGTTGTGTCACTTCATTCAAAGTGATTTCTTTCTTAACTACTAATACGGCTATATCCCCAGCGTATCTTCTCGCATCTCCTTTATAGTCTTCAGGTACTATTATCTTGGTTAACTGGAAAGCAAATTTATCACAATAGAGGACGTGAAAATCAAAGATATTGAATTAAAAGGTTTTCTAATTACTTTGAGAGAGCGTTAATAAAAAGGTGCAGTACTTGAAGATTTTAAGTCCATTGGTTTTAGAGAAAAATGTTAATTATTTTATTAGTATATTTTCAAGCTGATATGCATTGATGGCAACCAAAAACAAAAATTAGTCCTTCTACATATTATAATTGTTATTTTAATCATTTTCATAATGTTCTCCATTTATGTAAAAACATTTTCTTATACGTTTAATTAAATTTCGCCTGACTTGAAACAAGTTTCCTTCTTGATTATTTTTTTTTAATTGGCAGCTTCTTGTATCTTTAACTAGAGTTCCGTTCGTGTATTCATACGGTCTTTGTATACTATCGACTTCATGTAACTTCATAAGAAAAAATCAAGAGGGTTTAAATCGGGGTTGCGTGGTGGCCACAGGAATTCGTTACCATCGAAGTGGAAAACGCGCAATTAAATAGGAACGAGCTTGATTTTGAAAATCAATTGGTAGCCCATCGTGCATGAAGTAATAATTGTGTCTTAAGCTTAGAGGCACATCGTCCATTAGTTCCTCCATGCGATTTTCCAAAAATTGCGTGCAGATCGCCATTAAGCCTACGAGGAAGCTCACAGGGACCGACTCAACTATTTCCAATAATTCCTCACCAAAAGTTAATAGAAAATTCATGTTGAAAGTGCCTGTTTCTCGTTAAATATGGGTTTTTAAATTTTCATGGATGATTGTTGCGCCAATTAAAAATTCATCTTCGTACGCATAAAAACTTTTTTTAAATAGAGTCAGTATTATGTTTACTGATATAAAATTGACAACGGTGTACTCTACACTGTTAAAAAATTGGTGCGATTGAAAGCAATAAAGGTACGGAGTGAATCCATAGAGCGAAATTATTGCGTACATTTTCAGTCAATATTGAGCATTTCGACACTCATTCATTTTTCATAATATTTGAATTAAAACTGAATACTTTCACTCAAATATAGGTACCCGTTAAATAGGTAAATTCTGCAGATAAACTCGTATTTGGTGCATTTGTAGATAGTGTAGAAGTGACCCCACCCTATTCTATGGTTGTCGTGCGTTGTCTTTGTCTATTCTCATCGTTCTCATTAGGTCATCTCGTGGAATGGTGTATGGCGTGTAGTGCTGGACAAGTGTCCGTTAATCCGATTATTTTGGTGAAAATTATGTTTAAATGCACTGGTTTCCTATAATCGAGATCTAAAATATTGTACCACTGTCACAGCTTATTGGTTTATGGGGCACCGCCTCCTTTGGAAATTTTCATAGTACAAAATTACTCAATAATACAATAAATTTAAATCATATTAGAGAAAAAGTCAACTATTAATTAGTTTTACATATACTCGGAAATCAGAATAGAGTAAAATTGAGTAAATCATAAGGAAATAATTTTCTTTTCTTATCATTGCAGTAGAATACAAACGGAGCGTACTTATTTGTGGATTTGCTGTTATGGGATTTAGTATATCTCCTTTTTTTCCACAGGTATTATTTTCGGTCATTTACGATTATACTTTTTTGACCCTGTTTTTATAAAGTTTGTGTTCTGGCTGCCTCCTAATAAAGTACAATATAAAATACCGTCCTGCATGCACAAAAGTTTTCTTTAACGTAAACACAGATCATCTATCAAATCTTCATTAGAAAATTAATAATGTTGAGGCCTACTTTAAAACGCAACACGAATTATTTAATTCAGCAAACAGACAATTCTTTCAAATGTTATCAACAAATATCTGAGATATCTATGCCTACTTGGTAGATGTGGCGTCACCAATGCACATTGAAAATTCACTAATTAACGTTTTTCTTTAAAACAAATGGCTTAAGAGTGTTCAAATAAATAAACTATTTTTCTCTATAAAGATTTTTTTGCATAAAAAATAGTAACCATAAAATTGCCATTAAAAAGTTTGTAATTTTCTAGGGCATTCAAGATATTGAAAGAAGGGTTTCAGATAAAACACCCTCTCGGTAAGGAGTGACATTTTACTAAGGCGTGCTTGGGTCAATTGTTTTATTTTAATGTCCTCTGTAAATTGAATGTTTTGAAAACTAAAAACAGTTCGCAAAATACTACTTCTTTGGATTAAATGGTAAAATAATCTTTTTTATCATAATATTTTGAATATTCCAATAGTTGTCGAACAAAATAAAAGTTAGTTGACGTGATTAAATTTCTTATTAAAATTTATCATCCTAAAAATATCAATCAGCGCTTTAGGGACTTGCGTAATTGGTACTGAACTTTTTTTTCATGTAATAGGTGAGCAAAAAGCTTTGATGAAAGAATTATTTTGTATATTTGTTACATACAGAGCAATTTTGAATTTTTTCTGAATCCATCCATCGTACATTTAACAAAATTTAGTAGTGAATAATAAACAAATTTTTAGGATTTACCTCCAAATATTGAGCACGAGTGTCCTCAGTTGCTTGATATCTTCTATAAAGTTTCCCTACTCCAACCTTGTAGTTTTGTTTTGGAAGTACATTTCCATAATCATTCGTAACACAGTGAGCAGCTGAAAATCAAATTATTTGATTTGTTGTTATATTTCAGTAATGGCAAACATTAAAATAACCTGTTAAAATCACTGTTTGACTTAAAATGGATCCTCCACAAATATGTTCGTAAGAATTATTAAACTTTTGATAAATTGCTGCAACCCATGGATACTCTATTTTTTCATTGGGCTTAGCACCATATATTAAGGCTTCTGTATCTTTTGAAATTTTTTTCCCACAAACTGAAACATAAGACAAAATGAAGCGGATACAGACACAATTGTATCGGCTTGATACCTGGCAAGCACACTGGTCTGGGGTTATCCCATTTGCCGTTTTCACAGAAAAGTGTCTTCTTGTAGTTAGAAGGAGTCTCGTAATAAGTTTTGCAGGAGTATTCTAGTTTTGTCCCATGGGTGGCTTCACTGCAATTTACTTCTCTTCCTATTTTGTCAGTGCATTTTAGATCATATGCGTCTGAAGGATACAGTGGTGAACACAACTCTGAAAATGATCTTAATATATGAAAAAATGTGATCTTAATAAATGCAACATAACACCCTTGACAAGCTGTCAGTGCTGAATCCGTACATTCAAATAAATAAAAAAATGAGTACCGATTTTGAATTAAACAATTTCTAAGGCCTTTCTGGCCCTTCAAAGATTAGGCTTAAACACAGTTTTTGATAAATTGACTGATTGTACAGGATGTAACTCTAAGTGGGGGGTCAGTTTTTTATGATTTTTAATCTAGTAAATAGTCGGGACACCCGGAATTTGCATATTAGTGCCTATCAGCATTTTAGGTTGTTTTTAAATCAACCTACACTATGCGAAGTTAAAATGAAAAACAATTTAGTAAAACAGATTGCTATTGTATAACTTAGCGAGGTGTTATTTTAAATTAACCATAGTTTTTTAATATCACTGTGGTTGAAGCGCTGAACATTCTGAAAAACATTCTAAAAAAAATAAAAACGTAGATACGTCACTAATTGTAAATATATTTTTTCAATCAACTGTTAGACAGTACAATATGACCATAAAAAAAACTAGTCATTTCCCCGTTACCAGCCCCATATACCTCCTTCTGGGAGTTGAAATGTCAATTCTCATACAAAGTCGAGTAGAGTGTTTTTCTGGGCCACTAAGAACGCAGAAAACTAACAAAAATGAATAAGACCCCCTCGTTACTCCCTAACGTCACTTTACCACCCCCATACACCTCTTTCTGGGGGTTGAAGTGTCAATTTTCATACAAAGTCGAGTGGGTTGTGTATGCCTACATTCTCTAGGCTGCCGAAAACAAAGAAGACTACCGAAAATGAATCCAACCCCCTCGTCAACCCTCAGCACCTTTTGCCACCCACATTTGTTTTCAGCAGTTTAGAAAACGTAGGCATACATAACCCACTCGAATTTGTATGAAATTGACACTTCAACCCCCATAAACGGGTGTATGGGGCTAGTAAAGTGAAGCTAGGGGGTAATGAGGGGCTCTAATTCATTTTTGGTAGTCTTCTTAATGGCCCAGAAAACATAGGAATACACATAGGAATACACACCCTATGACTGTCTCGACTTTGTATGAGAATTGACATTTCAACTCCCAGAAGGGGGTGTATGGGGGTGGTAACGGGGAAATGGCTACTTAAATTTTTGTATGGTCATATTCGGTTTCAGCCACCCCAAAAGCGGGGCCTTCTACCCTCTGGGTCTTGACATTTTTTTGTGTGCCTGTGATTAACCATATTGGCATGCAAATAGGTTACTAATTGTAAATAAAATTAATTTATGTTTTAAAATAATTATTTCTGCTGTATTTTTTTTATTCAGTCACTTCAGAATCGGTGCTAAATATATTAAGTTAATCCAAAGTAACTAAAATTGCAAGAAAATTAAACCGTGAACAGTTTAAATTTAAACAGAATTTCATCGTGTTCCGAATGTTTCCGAGGGACAACAAAGATTAGCCACCGCTGTTCAGTTGCGACGCCATATCTCCGTGTTTGTAACCGGCTGTTGCCGATTGACTTCACACCTGGTATGATATGATGGGATGGTAAAAGAGTTGAAAATAAACTGACACGATAATTCGGCGAATCGGGAATGGGTGAATACGTCATCACTGTTTCATTTGCTTCATTCTTATTTTAGTTTTCCACTTTATCGGTTTACGAGAGGATGTTCGTAAAGTTCCTTTGTGTGATGTAAATGTAAAACCTTACAAAGTTATTTATTTTAGTTAGTATCATATACAGGGTGTCCCACGATGACGAGACATTAGACATATATCAGAGCCTACTCCGATGTAAGATTATATTTTCCTATAAACAAGGGTCGAAAAAAGGGAGTTCCTACACGTCCCCCCCCCCCTCTAAGGGCTATCAGGAGATCATATTTTTCAAAATATTTCTAAAACTAGTTAGCGTATCATTTTGAATTTTCAATGAATGTTCTAACGAATTACATAAAAACTGTTTAATAATTTTAGTCAGGGGTGTCTCAGGCTCAAGGGGTAAAATGTGCCCTAATTTTTGCATGTCAATATTTTCAAATTTAAACACCAAACTATGATAGATATGAGTTTTTCACAAAAAAATGTACTCTTGATTTGATGCTCCGTTTTCGAAAAATATCGATTTTAAAGTTTTATTACATAATCTCAAGAATGGAAAAGGATTACATGAATAGGTAGGTAGACCATGAAAACAAACGTTTGTTTACTTCAATTAATTTGACAGAATATTAAACTAAAATTTTTGCTTTGGCTGTTTTGGAAATATTTTGAAAAATATGATCACCTGAGGCCCCTTTAAGGGGGCATAGCTCCCTTAGGAAGCATTTTCCGACCCTTGTTTATAGAAAAATATAATATTATTTTTGATAGTAAAATCTACTGTTAAAGTATTGCACACTAATTTATGAGACACCTTGTATAGATCACATCACATCATCCAGAAAGCTACATGTGTTATACTGCATTCTTAGGGCGTCTGTACCTAGCACGGGTATGCTTTTAGACATGCAGAGCTTCATCCTTGTGTACACGAATATTGTGGCATACTGTTAGACGAAATTGGTTCAAATTTTGATTCTTAAAACCTGTAATATTTATTTTACCTTCACATTGAGGAGCTTGCGAAGACCACTCTCCAAGGCAAACCAAGGGAATTTTACTCGACAGCTTGTATCCGGATTTGCATTCAAATGTAATGACACTTGCTATCAGCACTTTTTCGCCTGGATTGGCTTTTCCATTGAGAAGTTTCCAATGCCCTTGTTCGGGGTGAGGTGGGAGTGTACATCTAGCATTTTTTTAAAACTTCGTAAAACTATTTGCGGCATTAAAGATATTTTAAATTCAATATTTAATAATATTCAAAAGCCAAAGGAATTAAAATATACAGAAATAGTAATTATTATAGTGAAATAAGAATTAGAAATATTTTTTTACCTGCTACTTTCACTTTGTCGCTTTTGCCTGAAGTAATTTGTGTCGTTAGCAGAGTAACTTGCACCTGAGAAAAAAATTGTACATCACCTTAAGTCTAAAGTCCAAACATTTATATTTTTTATTTTACAAAAAAAGTGGGAATTCCGAAATATAATACCATGTGTTTGCAGTCGCTGAATCCGAATCCGGTGTCCGTTTGACCCGATTACCTCTGGGTCAAATGTAGAGAATCAATTTCCAACAAAGTAAACCCAAAGTGAAGAATTTGATTGGGTTTGACGAGCAGGGAAAAAAGATTTCACCAAGCGTCGGTACCAATGCAAATAGGATATAAACATGTTCAAAAATTGTACATGAAGCATTAACGGACACATTGCTTTAAAACTTGATGTTGTTGATACTAGAATTTTGTCAAAAACAATTAACTCGAGAATCATGGACTCAGAGCTTTGTTTTTTTTTAAATCTTATTTTAATACGCTTAAATGCTTAACTTGAGCGTTTTGAGTTTATAACTTGAGAGTATTTAGTAGACCTGATCGGACCTAATGGATTCGGATTTGGTTTCAGCGACCCCAAAAACGTATAAATATAATAGGTTTACTTTGTTGGCGATTGATTCTCTACATTTGACCTTGAACTAATCTTGATCCAGACCTGATCAAGCGAACACCGAATTCGGATTCAGCAACCACAAAAACGTATAGATACATTGGTTTACTTTGTTGGCAATTTATTCTACACCTTTGATCTTGAACTGAGATTAATTCATAGCTAATCGGGTATTGTCTTTCGGATATAATTTTCAATTGGAATTATCTCAATATATAATGTAAAATATTTAAATTGCGCTGTGATTTATAATATTTTATGTTATATAATGTTTTACCTAATGCTCTGTAATGCTCATAAATTAAGATTAGATAAAATCAAATTTGTAATTATGTGACGTATTTGTAAAGGTTAAACTTACCAGCAACAAATAGCAAGCTGCTCAGTAAGATGTACGCACTGTCTTTTGCTTTCATGATGAAAACAAACTAGTCACCGTGGTCGCTGAAAATATAATTAGGGAAAGAAAACATAAGCGTGAACAAAAAAATCCTGTTTGACCGGTTAAGTCAGTTGTGTGAAGATGGAACTTACATATAATTATAAATTGATAGTGCATATTTAAAGAACTACATGAAACTTATTTTATATTGTATTTGTAGAGGTAGAACAAAATACTGGGTGGCATTGACAACAAGAAACTCGACAGTTCTCAATAACAATGCGAAAACAAAATTTGCATACTTCAGAAGAGGTCGCAAAAGTTGTATTATTTTATCAATTGACTATAATTTAAAGTAAATTAATGAACAACTTGAAATGTTGAAGTTTGGGATTTTAAATAAGTTTAATACGTTTGGGTTTCCCATCTTTCTGAAGTTTTTTGACAAAGGTAAAAAATTATAATAATTTGTATATGTATAATGTACAGAAAATTTCTATTATATGTTCATTTGGTCAACAACATGTTTTAATTATTTATGTCCTCAAACAATTTTATTATATTGATAGTAAATTTCGTTTTGTTCCGTTTCAAAAGGCCTCCAAAATGCCATGTTGTAATAATATTAGTAAACAAAATATCCCTCTTATTTCTCCCTTTCGCAATTGTAATATCAATGATTAATAGAAGGTGCCTATAATAAATTAATATTACCATCACATCAAATTCCGCCTTGCTGCACTAGTCCATTTGTTGACAAGTGAATTTATGGCCAGGTCGCCTAGTGCGGCTGTGTATGTGCCGTCTTTTCCCGCGCGTTCGTTCTTCTACAGAGCGACCAGGCCTGTATATGGGTATAGCTAAATAAATGTAATTATATAGATCAATCATTTTTTATTATGCAGATCTTCGCCAATAGCCTTACTATAGCCGTAAATTAAAAAAAAATTATGTTATTAATAATAATATCAGAACTTTAAAAATTGTATTTACAATAAAAATAGAAGTGATATACCTATTTACTTAATACTTAACAAAATTGTTCCTACTTGGTTTATGAATATTAAAAAATACGAAAAAAACGTAAAAACAAGTTTTCATAAGGTAGCCAGCCAACTTATCTATTTACATATAAAACAACGCCGCCAACATTTCGTTTGCATCCATTTTTAACAAAATATTATAAAAACATGTGAATGGTTTTATAAAACAGGTTTATTCGTCCGTCTTTTAAATTGACTATAAATGTCTTCATAAAATTGAGGATCGGCACTAAGACTTTGCAATAGTTCTTTTTCTGTCGTCATTGCGTCATTGATAAGTTGATTAAGTTCTCTTGTGTCATCGTATTTCTTAAGTTGGTACCTAAGTCTTAATGCGCTTAAGACACAATAAGTTTATTTCTACCGAGACACTTTTTGCAGGAATTGTTAAAACTGGACAAAACAATTTGCATGTTTCCGAAAATACCATTTTAAATTCCTTGTATAATATTTCTATCGATTTTTGAACTTCTAAATTATGAAATTTTTCGTCTCTGAACAAAATATTAAGTTTCTATTTTATTTTTTCTCTATTTCAAAAACGTTTGGATACATTTGTAATAAACATTCAAATAATTTTTCGTGAAATTTGTTTGCATTCGGGAAATTTCGAGGAAACTATTAAAGCAAAAAAAAAAATAAAACATAAATTTCCAAAACGAGTAGGTACTTAATTAATGGGGAATATTTCTAATTCGTCGCAACTTGTATCCCGTTTACTTGGTAGTCCAGTAATATTTCTCACATAATTAAAAATACAGGGTGTCCGGAAATACCGTTCGAATAATTCTAGGGGTGATTCTACATGTTAAACTATGAAGAAATGTTCATATGAACATAGGTCCGCAAATGCGTCATAAGGTTGCTATGGCGATTCAAAGATTGCACCGGGATATAGGTTTTATTTTATATCTCTGGAACCGTTTCAGATAGCCATCTATATTTTGGCATATGAATTGCCTTTAATAGTAGGTACTTTTCAGTGTTTTTACTAAATTATTATTTTAATCAGGGGCGTACCGACAGGGGAGGCCTCGATTTAATTTGTTCACATTTTTATTAAACGTCATATTTTTGCAGTTTTCTTTAGAAATTCTGATTCCGCGGTATAAATGACATAAAAACGGTATTCTTGTAGAAAACCTGTCAGGTATTGTTAAATACGTAAATAAATAAAATACGTAAATAATAGTCATTTTTTGACAGTGAGTGACTAAATTTGTCTGTTACGCACTGCGCAGCTAGATGTAAGAAATAATTATTTATTGTATACTATTTAACACTTCAAGTAACGAGTATAATATTATAGATCAAATATTTTTTATGTATGTTTAAGTGGGTCTTACCTGTCACTACAATATATTGAGAAAGTAAGGACCCACCACAAACATATTTGTATTTCTCTTCCGTACTGTTGTTTAACTTGTAAACTCCTACGTTCCAGGGATATTCCGATCCAGTACCAGAAAAGTCAGCAACTGTTCTACCACATTCTAAAGGAAATATTAAATATTACTACCTAACACTCAATTGTTATAGCTAATATAGCAACTTCAATATGTACTGTAGTAGTAGTACGATTTTCAATTGTTGGTACCCAAAAGTTTACAACTAACATCATCTAGTACCGATATTTCGGTAAATTCGAAGTCATTATAACTTCAAAACGAAGGAAGAGCACAATGTCAACTCCATATTAATAATTCTTCAATTTTTATCATCGCCCAGTCCAAGGCTTTTGCTCATGCTTTCTTCATGATATTTGAATTTACCGCCAACCCTGTTTTTTCGCCCGTAGTACCTACTTCATTTTGATATATAATGGATAGTTTTCAGGCTAACCCACATGGCTATGTGGGATAGGGAGTAGCCCGCTTGTGGTGTGGAATTTAATTATTTCAAGAAAAATAAGCGATTAAACTCGCTATTTGCAGGCTCAGATGGGTTAGCCCCCTTGTGGTGTGAAATTCTATGACTTACTTTATCGCTCTCACGTAACGGCCGATGAACCATGGGGACTTTCCGACCCTGTATACGATTTTCAGTGGCTCTACTTTTGACTTAATAATTGAGTAACTTAACAATGGCATGCTCGCCTTAAATTACAGGTGCTAAGGAGCGTTAAATGAAATCTTCCGTAAAAATTGTATTAGTATAGGAGTGATATTATTAAGTTACCTGGAATGCATTCTGGTTTGGGCCTTCCCCAAGTTCCTTTAGCGCAATTTATCACACGAAGATAATTTGTCTCAAGGTACCCACTAGGACAAGGGTACGATAATGCCCATCCTTCGACAGCTTTCTTACAATCAGATATGTCTGAAACTTTGTTGTAACAGTAAAATTCTGTATCCCTAGGAAACTGTAACGGTTCACACAATTCTGAAAAAAATATATTTGCCTGTATATGTATTATCCACGTAAAAGATATCACTAGATTTTCTTAACTATCATTATTTTTTCAATATTTTCATGCATAAACCCTCAATAATGTTTTGATAAGTACCGAAATGTATAATAAAATTTTATGTATGCATAATTTCGCTGCAGGTATATGATAATATGTATGGGTAATGAAAAATTTTTCAACCTATGGAATTTGGCTTTCCAGATTTTTCATAATAGTCTCCGGTACTTACTCTCACAGGTAGGCATCTTGTACGATGCTTTGCATTCTACTTTTGCTGTGGAAGACAATATGAAACCTTCGTCACATTGAAACTTCAGAAGCGTACTTGATGGAACGGAATCTCCAGGTTTATAATCTTTTCCTGTCGTCCATTTGCCGTTCTGGGGATAGGCTGGCAATACGCAATCTTTAATTTGAGGAGCGTATTTTGTTAAAAGGCGATCCACAAAGTCGTAGTAATAAGCTACGCTAGTGTAAAGTGAGTTCTGTTGGATGTTACACATGCCTTCAATCTGATGAGACAAGCTGACGATGCCGTGAATGTAATATCTGTTGTCCTCTCGGTATCTGAAAGCCAGCCCTCCGCCACTGTCTCCAGTACACACGCTCATGCTTTTATTGACAAAACCGGCGCAAATTTTGTCTTTTGAATTGTATCTATCGGCCCAGTCGGGAGGTAACTCATTTGCGCAAATAGTTTCATACTTGTAAGGGATCACCAGAGTTCGCAGGACTTCTGATGGAGTATTACTTTCTGTAAATCCCCAACCTGATACCTAAAAATTTAATATGTTGCGAAACAGTTGGCCATTTCCGACACTAATACCTCTCCTATACTTCCCGCATGTAAGTGGATGTTCTTCACGTTCGTGAAACAAACAGGTTGCACCACTTTAGTCAAAGAGATTTCCTTCTTAACCACTAAAACGGCTATGTCTGCAGAAAATTTTCTTGTATCTGCTTTATATTCTTCAGGCACTATAATCTTAGACAACTGAAACATAAAATCCGTAACATTGTTATTATCAACAGGGTTAAACGCCTTTTTGGTGTGAAAATAGACATGGCAGTTATTAAGCGAAAACATATCGCTGATAAAAAAGAAAACACATTCTCTACATTATTTGTTATATCTAAATCTATAAGAATAAATCTAGAATTGACTCCGTTGTCCTATAAATTTTTAGTAATAATTTCTACATCAATTCCACATTTCATTCGCAAAGAATTCAGTTAATTTAATCCACATTAGTGTATGCCAATTTTCAACTAATCCCAAATAACAATTAGTTAAACTTATCTGAAAACATTCAAGTAATGAATATTTTATTTAATGTAAATAAAGAGATATGAATTTTTTAAATTTACTTCTAGATATTGAGCATTTTTATCCTCAGGGGCTTGGTAACTTCTGTATAATTTTCCTACTCCAATCAGATAATCTTCTGTTGGCAGCACATTTCCGAAGTCATTTGTAACACAGTGTGCAGCTGAAAATCAAATAATTCAATATGCTCATCATATTTCGTAACAAATATAAATACAATAAATAATAAAAATAATAATAATAAAAATAATAATAATGCATTTATTACCCAACAAAAAACATTACATTTACAGGACAAAATAAGTAGATAATTATAATATAAGCATACTACTGTACAATAAATAAAGAAAACAAATAAATAAACAGCAAAGAGGAAAAAAGCAAAACCTATATCTAATATTGAAAATTATTCAAGTAATCCGAAGTAATTCTTAACAAATTATTAAAATTACAATGAAATAAATCACACTGATCTGCTATTTGGTTATAATTATTAGCCATCAAATACACAGGAGATTTTACAAGCACATTTGTTCTAGCATTTCGACAATAAAACAGTGAACCCTCACGAGAGCCAGGTCTCGGAAGACGTATATTAAAAAGAGAGATTAAAGCCTGCCATGAAACAATTTAAATAAAAAAGATAAACTTGCAACCACCCTTCTAGTATTCAGCGACTGCATACTGAATCTTTGTAACAGTAATTGGTGGTTATATCCTCTGTCGGGATAAAAATTGTCAACACGAAAAGACAGGAGAAAATGCCGCTGTATTCATTCCAAGAGGCTACTGTATATCTGATAACATGGGTGCCAAATAAGGCTACAATATTCGAGTTTCGAACGTACCAGTGAATAGTATAGACTCTTCAATGCACCTATATCGGTAATAGATTTTGTACTTCTTATAACAAAGCCTAGCATACTATAAGCGGATTTAATACTTGAATTAATATGATCAGCAAAGGACAATCTGCTGTCAAACATTACAAAAAGATCCTTAATGTTCTGAAAACGAGTTAAAGGTGACACACCTATATTATAATCAAATATGAGAGGCTGATTTTTAAGTGTAAATGTACACACTTTGCATTTTTTTGTGTTAACAGGTAAATAAATTATCGGTACACCATATATAAACATGATCCGCAAGGTCTTGCAATAACAAACAATCAGCCACAGATGATATATTCAAGAACAATTTCAAGTCGTCGGCAAACATAAGATGATTTAACTTTAATGTTAGAGATAAGTCATTTACAAATAATATAAAAAGGAGTGGCCCCAAGTTAAAGCCTTGAGGTACTCCCGATGCCGCATTAAAACTATTCGACTTGAAACCATTATAAGAGACATACATGTTTCGATGATATAGGTAAGAATTGAAAAGGCGGAGTAAGCTATCACTGAAACCATACCGTTCCAACTTACGTAGCAATATACTATGATTAACCTTATCAAAAGCCTTTGAGAAGTCTGTGTAAATGACATCAACTTGCCCTTTGTCATCAACATAGTTCGCCGTATACTGGGTAAACTCGGCAAGATTAGATAAAGTTGAATGATTCGGAAGAAAACCATGCTGATTTGGTGATATGTACGACTTTAAGTTATCTAATATTTGTTTATACAGACACATCTCGAAGACCTTTGCAATGTTAGACAATATGGCAATAGGACGATAATTTCTTACATCCGCAGGTTTGCCGCTTTTTAAAATTTAATGGGCTACTTATGCATGTTTGAACATGTTGAAATATGCATATATTAGGCATGAATGCCTACGAAGACTTCTTTTCAGACAATGTGCTCTGTCTCTAAATTGAATATATTAGTAGAAATGTTTAAAAATAATATTTACTTTACTCAAAAATTATTCAAATTTAATAAGTAACAAAACAGTTTTACCGAAAAACCGACATTCATGTCTCAGGTTCAAATGTTAATAATAGTACTGAAGAAAGACAAATTATATAATCTTGTGGCGTTATTTTTGCAAAATTTACCCAATCCGAGAGATTGAACGAAATTTTCACGACGTCTGATTAATTTCAACGTCCTATATATCCAAATTAATCGTATAAGATGATTTTTTTTCACTCAAATTTTAGTCTACTAAAAGAAGACTGAGCAAACAATTTCCTAGTAATAGTTAATTTAAATCATATTAGAGAAATGGGCAAGTCTTAATATTCTTACATGCTCAAAATAGATTAAAATGCCACTCACTCGATAGTTAGCAGGAACTAATATTTCTGTGAAATTACTCACTTCTGCCGCAATAGATTCACTCACAAAATTTCAATTTCAATACTAAGTTCAATACTAATGGAGCGGCAATTTCATCCAATCGGGTGTAAACAGAAATTGATACATTACTGAGTGCAATTCGATTGAAATTTGACTCTATTTTTTTCTATTTATTTGTATATATTGTAGTAACTTTTGATGAGGAAGTCAATGGTGATCTTGGATTTGACCTTGATGTGACCTTGAAGGTTATTTCAAGGTCACCTAAATTTTTTTAAATGGAAACCCCCTTTTTCGAGGTCGGCAATCGAAAGAGCGGGAAATTGTACGTCCAAAAACTCTAAGGTCATAACTCACGGTAGACCTTGAAGGTCATTCAAAGGTTATTTAAATTTGAGGGCTGGATATCTTCGAAGGACGCAGTTAATGAAAATAGTACAAAGCCACTTTAGTGATTTTGTTTAATTGCAATTAGTGGTGACTTCAAACTCGACCTTCTTGGCCTTCAAGGTCATTTCAAGGTAATTTTTTTTAATGAAAATCTAGCCGCTCACGTTTGGGGTGCTTTATTATCGTGAAATAACCTTCAAGGTCATCGTCAAGGTCAAATCCAAGGTCGCCATTGAATTCCTCGCCAAAAGTTACTACAAGAATGACCTTAACATTTTTCAAAAATAATTTACCTGGGAAATTATTCAGGTGTTCCAGACTTTTTGACACCCGATATAGTTAGTTATTGACTGAAAAGAGGTATAGGTTTCTTTTATATTTTTGTTTTTCCCGTTTTGTTGGCCATTTAAATAGAGGTAGTAAAATACTTAACTAAAAAAAGACAAAGTGGATGTTCAAGGATACTATAATAATTATTACTACAAAAAAATATTAAACTAACCTGTCAACACCACTGTTTGACTTAAAATAGATCCTACGCAAACATTTTCGAACGAATCTTTTAACTTAGAATAAATTGCAGCAATCCATGGATATTCTATCTTTTCGTTGGGATCTGTACCATAGATCGTCGGCTTTGCGTCATTACTAATTTTTTTCCCACATACTGTAACATACGACAAATATTTGAAAAAGATACCTATACATATGAAAAAGATAAATCAAATGTAGCTAATCAGCACACCTGGTTGGCACACTGGTGTGGAGCGATCCCATTTCCCGTTTTCACAGAAAAGCGTCTTCTTGTAACCAAAAGGAGTTTCATAGGATGTCTTACAAGTGTATTCTAGGATTGTACCATGCCCTGCTTCAGTGCAACTGACTTCCTTTCCTACTTTGTCGACGCATCTCAAATCGTATGTATCCGAAGGGTACAGGGGAGGACACAACTCTGAAAATACTCACTTAATAATGACACAAATAATGGTTGGTTTATAAAAAGTCCTAGCTGCATCTTATTCTTAGACTTTACCCCAGTTCTGATCTTTTGGATGAATATTCTGTAGCTACTCGTTCTTAAAAGTATGTGTACTTCCCAACTAACACAATTAGTTATTCGGACGTTACTACTAATTGTGTTGGTTCTTAACTTCCTTAGAATTGGCCGATTTACAATAGACTCTTTTATTGTGACATCACATATTTAGTCAACTCGCAACAAATTGTCATAGTTGAAATTGTACAGACCAATTCTGAACCTTGTGTACTATTTACATAGATACTATAAAATTGAACAACTTCAAATTAATTTATTTTTACAAGGATTTGGAAGTATTTAAGAACAACCAACGAGTGTTTCGTAAAATAGATACACTAATGAGCTTAAAACTTACAAAAAACTATATAAAAGAATATTCCTAAATTTAAATAAAGGAAAAATTTTACATTAGCCGTGTTATTCCTAATGCTTATGCTCGGAAAGAAGTCTCATACGCAGGTGAAATCCTGTTAATATGTTATCGCTGTCATCATTAGCGTATTTTCTCTTGTTTTGCTTAATCTTGTCATTTTCTAGTTCTACGAAGTATTTTTAATGTTTTTCTTGGTGTTGCACTGTGTCAGTGTGTTTGTCGAGTGTTTTCTTCAAGTGGTTTATTATAAACTTATTGTCTTATCCACAATCAAACTTTTCTAGAATGATATCCTGTTGCAAGGCTACCTCGCTTAAATGAAATTGTCTTTAATACGCATGCTCAGTAAAATTGATATAATTTTAATTTATTACTTACTATAAAAGTCAATATTGTTCTATAAATTTAAATATATAAATTCTATAGTTCTATTAGTTTGTCACTTGTGGTTTGAAACTTTGAATAGATCTAGTAAAAATATTATGGAATCTTCATGACAGTGTGCACTATGGGGTTGCCTATTATTTGGAGTATGTGATGTCACTACTAAAAAGGTAGATTGTAGATCTGGTTTTAAGATTTAGAACTAGTTTTTTTTTTTGTAAACCGGTAAATTACAATCTGTATCATCTCTTTTATTGCAACTTGCTCCTAAAAATGTATAAGGAGACACTGATTTTTTTTTTCAGAAAGAAAAACCCTTTATTTTTCGCATATGAAGATATAAGATCACACTAGAAACATTTTACTGACAGTCGAGCAATATTTAATATTTTGTGGGCCAAATAGGGAATTTTTTTAATATATAATATAGGTACATTTGGAAAAGTATATGTACATGATTAGGAAACATTCTCTCTAAAGAAATATATCCAATAAAAATTAATGATAATCAATTATCTAGGATCTACTATTTTGGTTAAAAAAAAAAACAGTTTTTAATCATTTCCAAGAATTTTAGAATTACTGAAAAATATTGAAAAATTTTTAAGTAATGCTTGGTATTTTGACTTCTAAATCTTAAGCGTAATAATCTCTTTTTAAATTACCAAAAAGGAAAGTGCACCAATAGAGTAGTCGATATAAACAAATTTGGTCCTATAGCTAAAAGCATAGTTGCTTCTTTAAATATAAAATATTTTGAAAAATACACGGATCAATGTTTTTATCGCCGTACATTATCAGCTGTACTAGACAACAATGACGGCTATATAGCAGATCTAAAACGACAAGAGGGCTGGAAGTTTTTACAAACTGACTAAAAAAAATATGTCAGGTTGAATCAAATATGGAATATTCGTTGTCACAACCTCGACAGAATATTTCATTGGGAATGCTTAGCAGTAGTACTACACCTTCCTCTGGTATATTGTCAGATAGTAGCAAAATGTATTTAGAACCATTTAATACGAAAACAATACAATTTTACAAAAGCATTTCTTTTATTTGTTAATTGTCCAAATATACTGTACAATATAATAATATAAATATTTATTTTAAAATGTAGTAAATTAATGCTATGTTTGTTACATTCTAAAATTTCCCAATAGATTATTCCCCAATTATACAACATTTTTTATGTCTTTAATATTTTTAGAGAAAGAGATGTTTACAGCACGTTTCATGCGCCAAATTCCAGACTTGTAAACTATGGGTCGATAAGTGTAGAATATATTATTATTATGCTAATCGTTTGTGACCTTGAGATCAGTTACTACCTGTATTAAAAAATATCTTGTCCAGGTTTTTCACTACTTCTTTTAATAAAACTGGTTATGTTAAATAGATATATAAATTCTGCACTTAACATACAGGGTTTCCACCTAAGAGGGATTTTTCTGTAACTCTGTAACTGTAAAATTTATAAAAAAAATGGTTTTAATAAAGGTTGTCTGGAATTATGTGGGCCATGTAAAGAAAATATTCTTAGCTTTAGAAGGTGTTCCATTTCGCGTGGGCACTTTGTTATTTTAAGCGGAACACCCTGTATATTATTGTGTTTTTGAATTCCTTGGTTAATATTAGGTAGGGTTTATTAAATGTACATGGTGTTTAAATCTTACCGTTTTCGAGATAATAAGTTGTTTTTTAAAAAAATCACGATCTTAGCTCTCTAAATGAGGCTAGATAGCGTCTAACCGTAAGAGTTAGAATCCAGCAGTTTTTACAGATCGTTTTGACATAAATTACTCTATCTTGTCATCTGTGAGCAAAATGTGTACGTTATTTAGACTCGGAAATACTGAGACCTACATTTAATGTAAGACTATTAACTTCAACTCGTGTTGAAAAACTTCTTTTTTCAAATGGAATGACCCATATTAATTGCCATGGGTGAATGCAAAATTGATTGCCCTTTCGACTGATATTTCCAGAAAAATCAGGTTCTTTTCTAGAGTCCGAAAAAGTAGCTATGTAACAGCGTCAAGAAGGCCTTGGAATTGTATTAGTACAATGTCGATACATAGGATTTTACAAAAGCACAGCACAGCACCGTACATTCTTGTCTCATCCAATCACACCAAGAGTTACTATAAGTAAACTTTCAGCGGAGACGGTTCAGCGGGTAGTCAGTGAGCACTTGAGATGTTAAATCAAGATGATGATTTTTTTTAAACAAGTCATGTTCTCCGATGAGGCTACTTTTCATAAAAATGGTTTCGTTAATAGTCATTATTGCCATTATTATGACACAGTAAGTCTTCACCAATTCCGGACAACTCATAGCCAACGATGGTCTTTGAACGTATGGGGAGCAATTTTGGTAACCCGTGTCATTCGACAATTCTTTTTTGATCAGCATCTAAGGAACAATCTAGAAAATTTGTTAGGCGACATTCCTTTAGCTACATTTCGAAGAATGTGTATGCAATATGATGGTGCTCCACCTCACAATACCTCTGCGGTTCGTCAATTTTTACACGAAACTTTTCCCAACAGATGGATTGGGCGTGGGGGACCAGTGAGTTGGCCTTCAAGGTCTTCAGATATGACAAGTTGCGACTTCTTTGGAGATTTATAAAAAGCAAAGTTTACGTTACACCACCAACTACCGCAGAAGATATGTGGCAGCGGCAGCGCATTACAGTAGCATTTCAAAAAATTACGCCAGACGTGGTGACCAATGTTGGACAGTCTTTTAAAAATCGAATTAGTTTGTGTATTAATCAAAATGGAGGATAATTCGAGCAATTGATGTAAATCAGCGGACTAAGTATTATTCTCCTTGTTGTGTTCCGATTTTCAGTTTGTTTTGTTTTGCGTTTTGTTTTGGTAGTTGTTAGTGGTTTACTTTTGTTTATCAAACCACTTTTTAAACATGCCAGTACCAGGCCTGATAAAATGTGAGAGAAAGTGGTTTTGCAAGGCCTTCTTGACGCTGTTACATAGCTACTTTTTCGGACTTTCGAAAAGAACCTGATTTTTCTGGAAAACTATTAGAGAAAAGTATGGACAACCTTATATCAGTCGAAAAAGTATTCAATTTTGCATTCACCCATGACAATTAAAATGGGTAAAAAAAGTTTTTAACCTTACGAGTTATTAAATATAGGTCTCAGTATTTCCGAGTCTGAATAACGTAAACGTTTTGCTCACAGATGACAAGATAGAGTAATTTATGCCAAAACGAACTTTGAAAACTGCAGGTTTCTAACTTTTACGGTTTAGACGCTATCTAGCCTTATTTAGAGAGCTGAAATCGTGATTTTTTTTTCAAAAATAACCGATTATCTCGAAAACGGTAAGTTCTAAACGTTATGTACATTTAATAAACTCAACCTAATATTAACCAAGGATTTCAAAAATGCAATAATATACCGGGTGTTCCATTTAAAATAACAAAGTCGTGTAGCGCCCACGCGAAATGGGACACCCTGTAAAGCTAAAAATATTTTCTCAACATGACCCACATGTTTCCAGTCAATTTTTATTAAAAAAATTTTGTTATAAATTTTACAGTTGCAGAGTTACAGAAAAATCCCTCTTAGGTGGAACACCCTGTATAGCGTTAACCATAAGAGTTTTGAGATTTCGGCACATATACTAGTCAAAACTGAATCAATGAGAAAAATGCAATTAATCTCGATAATACTTTTTAGGATTTACTAATGTTTACTTTACCATCGCATTCGGGTGCCGGCGAAGACCACTGTCCAAGGCAAACTAAAGGAATTTTACTGGACAGTTTGTACCCCGCATCGCATTCGAAAATAATAACACTTGCTATCAATACTCTGCCGCCCGGATTACCATTTCCATTTAGGACTGTCCAACGACCGTGTTCAGGATGAGAAGGAAGGGTACACCTAATATAAGTTTTTATACTTTAGATGCATGGAAATAAAATCTTAGATTAACGTTTTAGGGTCGCTCATCGAATGAATTTTAATCACTGTTACATTAAATCGAGATTGATTGCTAAAGTACCAGACATTTTATTGGTTATTGCTAAGAACTTTCATTAATTCTAATTTAAATTTCTTTTGACAAGCCACCCTTAGGAGACTTGTTTCCTATCACATCATTTTGTAAATAAAAAAGTGGCAAATTATTAGGTAGTATACGGGATGTGTAATGATTTGACTGCCAAACTTCTACGGGACACTCATTGGTCAAAATAAACAGAAAATATTCCACTGAACTATAAAATTTATTGGAGATTTAATGACAACGTTTTTTTTTTCAATTTTTCCTAATAGTCCAGTCAGCAGAGGCCGAAAAGTTACTGTTGGTGACATTTACTTGATAACTGGGAAATAACTAAACAGGAATACTTTAAATGATGAGTACAATAACAGACTAATTTGCTGACAAAGTATTTTATCAGGAAGAAAAGTTATTAATTACAATTACAATTTAATCGTGAAAGAATTTTTTTTAGCAGTTTTGTTTAAATAACTCAGCGGAATGACTTTGTAGGAAAAATGCTTAGGACATGATTTTGTTCGTAATAAAAATAGCTACAAAATGGCGGTGGTCCGATTACGAAATTTGCAATAACAAAGCCGTGAGATTGAAAAAACGATATAAAAAGTTGCTGTTAAAATGTCAATTATAAACAAAAAGTGATAAAACTTTCGAAAACTATAGTTCAATATATATACAATAATGACACTAAAGCCGAAAATCAGGAGAGCAAAATTTTTGACTATTAAATTGTTATTAACTTTTTTCCTGATAAAATACTTTGTCAGCAAATTAGACTGTTATTGTACTCATCATTTAAAGTAGGCCTGTGTAGTTAATTCCGGGTTATCAAGGTTTGACACAGGCCGAACCTCTACCAACTCGACTATAAGCCAATTGAAGTGTCAATACTAAATTTGGTCCACTTTGTGAGTATTGATGACATATTCATACAAGTCACAAAATATCGAACCATGCGGAATCCACATTTAAATAGATAACTTGATAAAAAATGTACCATATAACATGAAAGAGAAATAATTGTTGAGGAAGTAGTTATTTTTGAAAATTAGTGCCAAAGAAAAATTGGAAAAATTATTAGTTGGAAAAGAATAACACATCAAGGGAAACTGTGATGTTTAATCTTACTACGACACTAATAAATGGAATATACTGCATTTGCTAATAACTTTATGTATTTTTAATCTCGACGTTATTTTGTCAATTGAGCATGCGCAATTTAGTGTACGACAGCGTATATACAATAAGGATAGTGACTGACTTTAATTTACACTGTCAATAAAATTTCTATTCAAAATCAACACAATTTTTTGTCAAAACGAGTCAGCAGTATTGAATTAATAATACTTACTATTCGTTGAGTAATGTTCACTATTTCTTAGTTAAATAATTTTTATATGGATAACATTGAATAACTTTTGAATTAGTTTGCTAATCTATGTGTGTCATATCGGTGTGTATCACTGTGTAGTAACTACAATCAATTTTTGAGAACAATTTGGTAAACATATTTGTTATCTGACAGCAGAGTGCGTCGATATCTGTATTTGCATCATCACTTTGTGTTCCATCACTCACTTACCATTCGTCAATAGCGAATTACTTGCGTTAGCATTTCGTTTGGTTAAATACAGTGTACTGTAGTTCTGTTGTACATTTAAATCCTCATTGACCGATGCCAATTGCTACTTTTTTCATAATTCTGCCTCTATCATTGAAGTGTTATGCCCTCTCCGCCTCTGTCTAAACAGTACATCATCATCTACTATTTCCAGGAATTCTAATTAAACAAGCATAAAAAACAAAGTAATTTTTACTATTAACTGCTTTGTTTTATAAGCACTTTATGTAATATTCTATGTGAAATTTTACAGGGTCGTTCCCTGTTTTTCATTATTGTGTTTTTGCAATTGCAATATCTTTGTCAAAACTATAAATAAAATAAAGACACTATATGAATAATGTAGACAATAATTTTTGGCAATGATAAACATTTTTGCAAAAACTATTTCAGATGTTACACTAGTTAAATCGTATTCCCTAGTATGTAATGCATGTCAGGTATGTAGTATAGTAATACAACGAATCCAATTACATTGTTATTCCAATAACTAATAGCCTCAATTATGCTCCCTTAAACATCGGAGAACATAATGCGCTTTAAATTTTTAATCAACTTAATAATGATATTGATAATCCTAACACCTTGCGCAGACAAAACAGCTATCGCCCCAGACCGCTATTGGAATAGGCCAGCAGTTTTAAATTTCCGAATTGTCGATAGAGTACACCACCAGCAGAATTTTAGGAAGAATCAAATGTAGCAGCCCGATATTCCTACGCGTATCCTAGCAACATATAATCAACACTTTGGCAATGCTGCCAGGCGTACTTACGGATTTATTTTGTACACTTCTTTATCAATATCTGCAGGTTATAACAGTACATTTATAATTGTCTTGGTCCATAACATTTGTTTTAGTTTGTATATAGTTCTCTGTTACCGAGTTTAATTTATATCTTGTTTCATTTTTACTGTATTATTGCCTAATATTTGTTTTATTTTGATCAATACTGAAAATTGTTTGTACTTATTTCTATTCAATTGTAGTTTCAAAATCTCATGAGTAGCGAGATGCGCGAAAGGCGTGGCGTATCCACATAATTCTTCTAATAAGCACGTTGTGAAAACATTGACTCAGAATTAGACCACGTGCCTCATGACAACCAGAAATGAACTAAGGTACTCGGGCATCAATAAAGTCAACTGGCGAACGTTCGTTATACAGGTTCGAAAAGTCCCCATGGTTCATCGGCCGTTACGTGAGAGCGATAAAGTAAGTCATAGAAATCCGTGCGATAGAGAAGGATGGCTATAACGAAGGCGTTTCATAGTCACCGCCCGTTTCGTCCTTCCACAAATAAGATCCACTTCTACTTGTAATTTACCGACCGGTGGTCATCTTAGTTTTCGTCGTTTGCCTTTTCTGTAATAGATGTCACTACTTATACAATTCCGACCTCGCATTCCGAAAGGTTAATACAATCCGTTAACAGAGGGCAGCCCAATTTGTCTAAGGTGAGGCGCAGCTCTAGAAAGAGTGATGCCAGATCTACAGATTTTTTTGGAATTGGGGAAATAGGGAATTTTGCTTTATTTCTTGGGATTTTTAAGTCATTTTAAAAAGTATACTTTAATAACAAGAAAATGAACTTTAAATGCAGCTGAGCACTATACTCCATTTGAGTAACTTCTCGGTAGGGCAAACAAGGTCACTAGATTTACAAACAGAGGTATCTACTGGCTACTGTAAAAAGTTTTCTTTGTTACGCGTTGTGCTGCCCTCTGTTAACGGATTGTATTAACATATCGCAATACCGGAGTCGAAATTGTATAAGTAGTGACATTTATTAAAGAAAAGCCAAACGACGAAAACAAAGATGGCCACCGGTCGTTGAATTACAATGACGACTTCATTATAGCCACCCTTCTCTATCGCACGGATTTATACGACTTACTTTATCGCTCTCACGTAACGGCCGATGAACCATGGGACTTTCCGAACCTGTATATATTTTTATTGCTTAAATTAAAATAATAAAGAATAGAGCATTTTATTATGGTATTTGTAATCGGAGCAAAGGCTTGTTTACGCCACGAGAGCTCGAGATGGACTGTGAATAATCGATGTAATGTTTTTAGGACGTAGAATAATTTAGGCAACGGTCGGAATTATGTTTCTGCGCATATCAAGGTCAAAGCTCATAAGATTTTGAAACAACTCTACCTTGGAACTGATTATCTATTGACTAATAAAATTAGATAAATAAATAATAAAAAATAATTGTTACCGTAGTACATTTTCCAATTTTACTGGAAAATAGGGTTCTATATTAAAATTATTAATGGCAATTTTTTTAATTGTAATTACCATCATTCTTTCATATTATATTTGGATTTTCCAAGAGACGGAAATAATTCGACATATTCTTTATCAAGCTAGTTATGAAAAATGAGATCCACAAAATCATTCTGTACAAATATGAGTTTTATCACTGATGACTCATCAGTAATCGACAATAGGTTGCTTGGTACTGACAGTTCGACTGGTTTAGAAACTATTTAAAAAAAAATATTGTCATGTTATTTTTAAACCGAGGTTAATTTTCGCTAAGCAATGCCCTGTAGAAGTTCGGCAGTCGAATTAATATACACATTGTATATCACCCAATATCTTAAATATCTGACAATATCAAAATTGGTAGTATGTAATGTTTATGTATCTTACCCGCTGCTATCTGTTTGTCGTCTATATCTGAAATAATTTGCGGCATCAACAAAGTTCAACGGTCCTGTAAAATTTGTGCACAGCTTTATAAAGGATAGAAAATTTTTAACGTATTTTTACATTTGTATACAAATACAAAAGTTTGTACATCACTGAAGTTAATTTTTTTTTAATGATTGCTTTCCATTAAATATAATTCACCACCTGTTTTTTAGTTTTCAGTTCCTTTTTACTTGTATATAAGTCAAATAAATGTAATAATGAACAATCGATATTTTGAAATATCAAGTTGAAATACATTTTTGAAAATTGAAAAAGTTAATAGCTAATCAATTTAAAAATTTTTAGCACTGATGAAAACTATTATACCGACTAAAAAAATTGAAAATATGTGTTGAAAATATTGTACGGAATAGTGATCATGCTATATATATTTCTAAGAAATTTGTTAATATTTATGCGCATTTGATAGATTTACAAATTGTTCAAATGTTAGTGGAAAGACAGTTCCAGGAAATCTGTTTACGTTTAACTGATTAATTAATTCCTATTTAAAATATAATAAATTCAAAACTCAGCTAATTTGAAGTTAACTAATAAATTAACTTGTTTTACGTAATAATTAAAATAATAAATAGCAATAACTATGTATATGCATAAAATACTTAGATATTTAACTTACCATAAACAAACATTAATTTAACTAGTACAATAAATGCAGCATGTTTTAACATCGTCTTTCTTACGCCACTTTTCCCATAAAACGGCAACTACAATAAAGTAGGTAAGTCGTCTTTATCAAACAGTTCATCTCACTTACTTAACCTTCACATACGAGAAAGATGATGTTAAGCCTGGACTTGATGAACGTATTATGACACCCCACGTTTTCAATAGACACAAGAACGAACAACATCCATACCTACATATATACCTACAAATTTAAAGCATTTGTTTAGACTTATATTCCGAACTTTAGAACTTTCCTATTCTGTTCTGTCTTCTATTTTATTTATAAATCTGGTAATTAAAGAAGATTTCAAGTTAGAAGCTGCTTATTTATTTATTTTTCAAACTGTTATTATTAGAACTCAATATGTCTTTTCGCAAATGAGGCGGAGGGGAGTTATCAAAGTCCTAAGTAATAATTTTTTAATTTTTCTCTGTATTGAAATTGAAAAATAAAATAATGAGTCTACCTAAAAGACCCTGATTCATTTGTGTATTTACAAGAAATAATTGTACATATTATTATATTGATATGTCCGCAGATGTATCATAAGGTATTATAGAAGCAGCTACATATGCATCCCTAATTGGTTTCTGTTGTACAAGACTACTTATTACAATCAACGATATTGTCGATGGTTTAATGAACATTTAAGGACGATAATTTATTAGACCTGATGTTTGATTCTGATGAGGCATGGGTACATTTATCTAGTTATGTAAATAGACAGAATTATATAACTTAGGCTGTAGAAAATCCGCATAATTCTATAATAACATCCTTACATCCTCAGAGATGGGTACCTGGGTAGCATTTCAAGAAGACCGATAACACTAGTCCACTTGATTCGTATGGATTCAGTACGAATAGTCATTTCGCGATTTTGGCTCGCTCAAATCGAATCTGGCCTCAGAAATGCTCGATCACCTAAGGGTTTTGAGATATCCTAACCTAAAAGTGCAAGAACGCGGTTTTTACACATATTTGAGGTTATCGTTAGATAAAGAATAGCATCATAAAGTACAATTTTCCCCTTCCCAAGCAAATTTTGAATCGTCCAAATAGTCACCGTCACCGTCATATGATGATTAAAAGTTACCATCTCTCCAAATTATGTGCTCAGGTGCAACGTCGATGACAATGGTTAGACGGTTATAAACGGCTAATAAGAAATAGCCATGCTCTGAAGTGAATATCAATAAAATGCATTGACGGCATAAGGGTAATTGTAAGAGTAGTCGCTCTTTGTTTCACCCTGCATTAATATTAAACGAGATAATAGGACCGGATTCATCACACTGCATTTAATTTTATTAAATATTTTTCAGGTAAGCTATTTAAAATAAGCTTATTAAGGCCCGGTACTTTGGGTATCGGTTAAGTGCCGTGCAAAAGTGTATTTTTAAATCATTTTCGATCTGCCCTTTTTGATTTTGGACGTTACGTATTGGACGTATCGGACCGGGAATTTAGAGAAGGAATTTAGAATTTAGAGAATTAAAGGAAGGGTTAACATATTGTTTTCAGAAAGTTTTAAATTGATAGTTCACGTAATAAACGCGCTAGCAGTAGTAAAAGTTAACATTAATAAACGGATTGCATGCGGAAGGAGCGCCGGGCCCGCGCATGCGCGTAAACGTTGCTCTCGCTCACGCGCGAGATTTTTGACTTGAACGTTTCAAATTCGGTAGTTGGTCACAATATACATATAGACAAAACAATATTTTAATAAGTTCTGAAGATGGATAAATTTACATACATGAGTACATTTTAAACTGTCATCTTTTGTGAATAATAAAGGTTGAAACAAATTTTTATTATGTTCAATAATTGGCAAGTTTGCATGTTGCATTTGCTTCAACATTAGTAGTTCCTTACATTTTTGTGTCTTCGAAATTACTTTGGTAGGGAAATATATTTTGTTTAGATACTTCATCCTTAATAAAACTAGTACCTAGCAAAAATTGAATTGAATCATACTATTTAATTTTTTATTTCTATTTTAGATATAAATATATTCGTAATTATGCATGTCTTCATTTTGTACGACTTGCTAATGCATTTTGAACTTGTTTCAGAAGAATTTGTTTAACCCCACATTTTCCGTGAACATCATCGCCATCTACTGGCCAAACATTGACTCCAAAGTAACCATTTTCTTTAATGTAAGCGGCCTATAATAAAAAAAACTGAAATAAATCATTCCTATCCACACAAAAAAAGAAAAGTAGTCTGTACTTTTCATGTGACATATGTTATCGGTAGTATTTTTGCATCCTGATCACGAATCCGGTGTCAGAGTTAAGCTATCACATCACAGGGATTTCCTATCTTCAAAAAACAAGTCAAAAATAGCAAAAATTCACGAAAAAGTGCTAGAAAAACTAGAAAAATTGTTTTTTTCTATATTCAAATGCTCATTTATATAGTTAAGACCTCGGCGAACGTGAATTAGCGGTCAGAATTGATGCTTCTTTTTCTAACCTCAAAAAAAACGGGTCAATTAAGGTCAGATGTTACGAATTTTCAAAAAATAACAAGTTCGCGCCAAATTTCGTATACGGGGATCCGTAATCAGGATCGCTGATTACGGATCCGAGGTCAATTTTGCAAAATTCAAGCTGGCGGATCCAAGATGACCGACCAAATTTTCAAAAAATAACAGATTCGCATCAAATTTGGTATAAAGGGGTATAAAGGAAAAAATTTTCAAAAAATAACACAATTGCGCCAAATTTGGTATACGGGGGTTTTCGAGGTCACTGATCACGAATATTCAACCCGTGAATAGATCTTTTACAGAATAAAGAACAAGATATACTTAGCCGAAAAAAGTAGATTAACACATGATTGGGTACTCAGGTTATAAAGTAAAATATTACAAAATGAGTTTCGCAACTCTGACCTCGAATACGTAATCAGCGACCCCGAAAACCTCCGTATACTAAATCTGCTGCGATTCTGTTATTATTTGAAAATTTTGTCGCCCATTTTGGATCCGCCATCTTGAATTTTGCAAAATTGACCTCAGATCCGTAGACAGCGACCCCGAAAACCCCCGTATAAAAAGTTTACTGCGATTCTGTTATTTTTTGAAAATTTGGTCAGCCATCTTGGATCCGCCATCTTGAATTTTGCAAAATTGACCTCGGATCCGTGATCAGCGACCCAGAAAACGCCCGTATACCAAATTTGGCGCGAATCTGTTATTGTTTGAAAATTAGTGATATTTGACTTTAATTGACCCGTTTTTTTGAGGTTAGAAAAAAAAACTACTAATGCTGACCGCGGATTCTCGTTGGGCGGAGTCTTAACTATATAAATGAACATTTGAATATAGAAAAAAAATTTTTGTATTTTGCCTAGCACTTTTTCATGAATTTTTGCTATTTTTTACCTGTTTTTTGAGGTTAGCAAATTCCTGTGATGTGATAGCTCAATTCTGACACCAGATCAGGAGGCAAAAATACGAGTAACATATGTCGCATGAAAAGTACAGACTACTTTTCTTTTTTTGTGTGCTGTGTTATTTATACAACCTTTATCCAAACGGACTCCTTATCATCATAACCTATCCACTTATCTTCAAAGTATTTGTAAGGATTTCTTTGCTCCTGGTCCCAACTTCTCGACCAGTTGGCATATTTCTCACAAATCTGCATTACAGAAATAAATACACATATATGTGAAAAGTCAAACAACATTATTTCCCTTCACTCACTTCTGAATATTTCAGCATTCCTCCTTTACCAGGTCCTGCTCCTTCAATGGGCGAATGGATGCCGTTTTGACTTACATCTTGCAGCGTAAAGGACCTTCCATAAAAAGCAATACTAGGCGCTAGTTTCATTTTCGAAATACCAGCAGCAAGCCAATTCTTCGCTGCCGCGTCCACGTTCAAATGGTTCTTCTCCCAATCGTATTCTTTGGAAGAAGGATAGAGGGCTGAGTTCTGGCCCGTGTACTGGCTCCAATCTCCATACATGTCGTAAGTCTTCACGTTGATCCAGTCTAGAACTCTTAAAAAACAGAAAGAGGTAAAATAGATAATTGCATCGGTTCTAAATGATCAATAGAAAGTAAATTATAAGGAACAAAGAACACCTACTCGTTCATTTGACTGCCATCATATCCTGTAGATTCCGGATCAGAGCGGACTGTAGCTGTGACAAGCCAACCATTTTGCTTAAGGGCTTGATTCACTTCTCGAAGTAATATTATATAATTCGCCTATAACAAAATAACCGCGATGTCTTCAGGTAATATTGGACTTGAATGTTATTTTACCTTATCGTCTACGTTTGGAATATGCCATTCTATGTCTAGTCCGTCGAAATTGTATGTCTGCAAAAAATTTTTCGCGCTTTCTATAAACGCTGAGCGTTTCGAAGGATCCGCTGCCATAGAAGAGAATAAAGAAGCGTTGCTTGCTCCAGAACCCCCTACGCTTAATAAAACTTTTAGGTTTTTATTTTTTTGTTTCATATTAGTGACTTTATGGTACAAACCTAAAATGATACGTATTAGATTATAAATAGAACGTTGATTTCAGACATACCATTTTTATTTTGTCCAACATCTAAAGGTTTGTCTTGGACTCTCAATTTCCCATTTGGTGACAGTCCAACGAAGGCATACGTTACATAGTCGCACAAACTCGCGTTAAAATTTTCAGGATTCACTCCATTGTGCGCTTCCCAACTGGCGTAAGTACATATTACCTTTGGAGAAGCTTGGTCGACGTTTTTTCCTCCTTGCGAATTAACTTGTTGACATTTTGGTACTGGGGCTTCCCAAGAGCCACCGACGCATTTACTGGTTCCCTTGGGGCCTTTGGGACTTTGGTAGCCTTCAGGACAAGCGTACGTCAGTATTGTGTCATCGGTGGCTTTCGAGCAACTAACGATTTCACCTCTTCGATCTTTGCAGTTAGTTATAGTCGATAGTGGGAAAACGAGGGCTGGACAAATAGCTATAATGAAAACACTTTGATTGTAGGAGTACGATATATTTTTTTATACCTACGCTGGCAAGTTGGCATGTCAAATGCTGTTTGCTTACACTGGACATCCGGAACATCCGATGACAAGGTAAATCCTTCATTACAACTCAATTTTATAACTGTATCAGCAGGAACATTTTCTCCAGGCTTCTTCTCTGTCTCGCTAGTAATCCACAAACCATGTTTTGGGTAAAGAGGTAATATGCAGTCTTCTACACTGTATCTACTTAATTCTTTATCAATAAATTCATAATAGAAAGCTACCTTAGTGTACAGAGAGTTCTGTTGGATGTTGCATTCACCTTTCTCAGACGGACCTATACTAACAATCCCGTGAATATAATACCTGTTATCTTCAGGATTTTTAACAGCCAACCCATTGCCGCTGTCGCCCCGACAAACACTCATATTTTTATTTAAAAATCCCGCGCAAATTTTGTCGATAGCATTATATTTATCCGCCCATTCCCTGGGTAGCTCTTGGGCACATGTAGTTTCATATTTGTAAGGGATTTCCAACACTCTAAGTTCTTCAGAAGGTAGACCGTCTTCTTTAACTCCCCATCCAGACACCTGAAAAAGAGAATATTATGGAAGGTATCATCATTTATTTCAAACGCAATTTACCACTCCAATGTTGCCAGCATGAAGGTGAATATTATTGACATCATTGAAACAGATCGGCTGTACTAAATATGTCAACCTGAAGGACTTTGCAACTACAAGTAAAGCTATGTCGGAAAAGAAACGTCTGCGATCTCCTTTGTAGCCATCGTGAACTATGGCGCGGGAAATCTAAAAGCAATCTTATGTTTTCAAGAATTAAACTGTTACCTCAACTTAGCCTCTTTATATTTACTTGGGAATATTGAGCTTGTACGTCTCTGGAATCATTAAAATTGTTGTAAAACTTCCCGGCACCAACGATGTAGTTTTCAATTGGTGGCAACTCGCCGTATTCGTTTGTCACACAGTGGGCAGCTAAAAACCAATAATGGTCACTTACATTAGCAAATAGCTACCTCAATTTACAAGTCCTAGGAGTAAAAATAAATTTAGATAGAAAAAGTCTGTAATACTAACCAGTTAAAACTACCCTTTGAGAAATCAATGACCCACCACATATGTTTGTATACGAGTCGTCATCCTTTTTGTACAGTGCCACAACCCAAGGATATTCTAAACCTTTTTGAATTCTACCACCATATATTAACGGAATAGCATCGTCATTAACCTTTCTTCCACATACTAAAATTAGGTGAAGCATCCATTTAATAATAAAATCAATAATAAGGGTTCCTTGAAGAACGTGAATATTTTTATTTGAAAGTTATGTTTTTCTGTACCTGGCTGACATACAGGTTTTGGATAGTTCCACGATCCATCCAGACACAGTATTGTCTTTCTAAATCCAAATGGTGTTTCATAGAAGGGGGTGCACAGATAAGTTAGGACACTGCCCTCCGTAGCCTCTTGGCAGTTGATTTCGATACCTTTTTTGTCGACACACTTCACAGTAGTCGTAGTCGATGAATACATAGGAGCACACAGTTCTAAATAAAGTCAATTCAATTCATTTATTTTAAAATAATTATTTTTGTTGGCGACATCACATATGAACAAGTTTAGACCTTACCATTTACTTACTTTCACATTCTGGCATTTTTGATGAATCCCAGTTTTGGTCACAAATTACATACGGGGTTGAACTGGAAATTTTGTAGCCAGCATTGCATTCGTACTTCAAAACAGTGTTTACACTTACGTGTTGTCCTGGGCTTGCGCTACCTCCAAAAATGGACCATTTCCCATTCTCTGGGTAAGATGGAAGCTTACAAGAAATTCTGCAATGGAAGAAAACTATAATTTCCTATCTTAATAGAAGATCTTCTTAGAATTAATATAAAATCTGAAGAGTTGTAACAAAAATAAAAATCTGTCAACATTGGATTTCTCGTAGTCCAATACTAGTAACTATAATAAGTTATATAACTTTTTTGTAGTAGTAGTAGTGTAGTAGTGAAAAAATGTCGAAGGTAGGGAAGTATTGCAGCTACGAAACCAACGCTCCGTCCCCCGTTTTCGAGGGTGGTGAATCCAAATTTGATGTCCGATTTATAACTCTGCGCATCGCTATTGGTTAAAAACCACTCTTTTTTTATATGGGGCCCCAGAGATAAACTCCGTAACTCTACCCTCCGTTATCGAGGATGTTGATCACGATCCTCCCCAACACTCACAGCCACCTTGAACGGTTCAAAACTAGTCTTACCTTAGAAGGGGGCCAAAACTACCCCAATCTGTTTTTAAAGAATCCAACAAGGTAATCTCCCATTTTCGAGGGTGCTGATCATGAATATCGGGGTGAATATCATTGAAAAATCTGTTAAAAAAGGGATAAAATATGTTTTTTCATAAAATCAGATTCATAAAATAATTTTGGCCCTTTCTAGGAGGTTGCAAGGATTGGGGAGAATTGTGATCATCATATTCATGATCAGCATCTTCTAAAATAGGGGGGAGGTATATAAATAAAAATTTCAGATTGAAAACCCTCAAAATACGCCATTTTTGCATTCTTTCACTACACTAACAGTAGATTGCATATTCTTGTGCTGTAGATTGATATACAGAGTGTTATTTAAGTACGTGGCCAAACTTCAAGGAGTAAATCTTTGTGTGATTCTAAGACGAAAAGTTTATATAAATATAGGTCCGGTAATGCTTCGTTTTCAAGATACAGGGTGTCAAACTTTTTTAAAAATTCGAAAACAGTTAATCTAGCGAAAAAAATTCAAAATATGACTTTGGTGTAATTTTAATTGCTTAATCATAAATAAATGCATTGTATGTCCATGGACAACAATTATTCTTTATAACAATTTGTAAGACTAGAATAAACTATTAATATGGAAAAAAATAACAGGTACATCCCAGTTTTTGATAGCTCGGTAGTTTTAATTTTTTATTATATTGTCCTAGGGACAACGAAAAGACAGGGAAAAATATTCAAGGGCCAAGAAAGTTGTATTTTTAGATGCTTAGTTTATAAAACTTTTAAAAAAGTCAGTGGCGCACATTTTTCTTGTAAAAAATATTGGTTAAGGTGCCCCCGGGACGCCACTGGACTTAATAATTTTAATCTAGTTAGAGCTAAATTAACTCATTTCTACAATAAATAACACTGTTAAATTGTAACAAAATCGGCTAACGGATTAAGATTTTTACGTAAAAACGATTTTTTTTTAAAGTTTGACACCCTGTATCTTGAAAACAAAGCATTACCGGAACTTTGTTTAAATAAACTTTTCGCCTTAGAATCACTCAAAGAATGACCCCTTGAAGTTTAGCCATGTACTTAAATAACACCCTGTATTTAAAACAACTTTCAATATTTTATTATACTTTTACTTTTATTTACCCGCCTTTTATTTTTATTTAATATCATTTTGTTTTAATTTAATTTAGTTTGTTTTATTTTGTTTTTATAAAAAAAAATATGACATATTTTTATTTCTTCAATTATTTTATGTGTTTATTTAAAAGCAAAGACAACTAGTTAATACATAAGTTTTTTTTTTAATATTGCTATATGAATATATGAGTCATACTTATGTGTAAAAATCAATCAATTGGAACATTTAAAAGAAGCACTTTGGTACTGAGGGATATACGCAGAAAAAGCTGTGCTTACATTTTTTACACTTTAATAAGACTCATCCTGTATAGTAATAATGGGATATACCTCTGATGTCATTGAGGTCAATAACTTCTTGTTGCTGTTTTTAAAATGTGTGTTATATTTTCCCTTAAATATGAGGAAATATCTATATCTCGAAAACTTAACCAAGACTATACAAAAATACTTACACATTGTTGTTCTCAGCAAACCTCTGAACTCGTTTTATTGTCGTGTTTTTGACAGTAGACGATATTTGATATAATTCACATCCTTCTACAACAATTCTTTCTTCAAACTAATTACCTTTCGTAAATATGAAAAAACTTACCAAGAAATAAGTAAAAATAAAGAAAAACGATTTTGAAATGATCGTTTTTCATAATAAAATCAGCTCACTGTGCGCTAAGAGGACGCGATTATTAATAATTAGTTAAATTTGTTTCCAAAACACTAAAGACAAGGTCAAGATAAAATTGTTTTCGTTTATTCTTATGAAGCCACAAGTTTGACTGGTTAGTGAATAATGGTTTAAGCAATCTCGGTGCGATGATACGAAATGCGTGTCAAATTGCTATTAATAGCATGTACATTAAGACCACAGAAATTTCCCCAAATGCTTCAATTAAAATTTTACTAATAACGTTATTCTAAATTGTAAATATATTTATTTTAAATAATTCGAATAATAACTGTGAATGCAAGCTTCTATTTAATATTAACAAAAATGATTATCACTGGTCGTCAAAGCTTAAATTTCCTAGGCCTATGTGAACGTGCTTCAGTAATATATGCTTTGTCCCACATTTTCCGTAGATGTCATCTCCGTCGATAGGCCAAACGTTTACTCCTAACAGTCCGTTGTCTTTGGCATAAGCAGCCTAAAAAAATCATATGATAAACATTTTTTGGGATTTTCTTATAATAATTTTTGAATTCATTAAGTCATACTTATATAAACATTAAAGCATTGAGATAGACCGAAATAATTATTTTAAAGGACTTTAAGTGTTTTTCAAAGTTTTACTTTAGATACCTTTATCCTAACAGTGTCCTTGCTCTCATGCCCAATCCATTGGTCCTCATTGTACGAGTATATACTCTTCTGCTCTTCGTCCCAAACTGAGGTCCAGTTGTTGAAGTTCTTGATAGTACACATCTGGGGAATAAATCGTTTAAAAATTAATTTATGTACTTCTCGTTGTATATTCATTTATTGTCACCTTTGAATATCTTAGGAATCCATCTCCTAGACCAACACCTGTGAAAGGTGCGTGTAGCCCATTTTGATTTTTGTCTTTCAAAGTAAACGACCTGCCATAAAACGCGATGCTTAGAACAATCTTCGATTTCGGTACGCCAAGCTTTAGCCAATTCTTCACACCTGCATCTATATTTAGGTTGTTCTTTTCCCAAATGTTTTCTACCGATGATGCATAAAGACCGGAGTTTTGGCCCGTATAGTAACTCCAATACCCATGGTAGTCATAGGTTCTTATAATTATAAAGTCCAAAGCACTAAAAACATTCATTTGTATTTCCATACTTCTCTCTTCATTTCAATATATATTTATTTTCTGTAATTTCAAGTGATTTACACTTTGATACTGATACGTACCTACTCATTTCTGGACCATCGTATCCCGTCCCATCTGGAATAGCGTAAACAATAGCAGTCAGAAGCCATCCCTTTTCATTGCATTTCTTTCTAAGATCCTGAAGAAGTTTTGTATAACCCACCTGCGGACAACGGTAGAGGATATTTTAAAAGAGGATCAACAAAGTGAAAGACTATTTCCTTTTTTTTTGTGATTTGCTTTATAATATTGCATTACCTTATCTATGTACTTAGGATAAAACCATTCTATATTAATTCCATCAAAATTATAAGTTTCAATAAGAGACGAGGCACTTTCTATAAACGTAGCTTTTTTACTCTCATCATTCACCATATTAGAAAAATGCAGAATGTCTTTACTATCAGTGCGCCCGATGCTCAGAAGTACTTTCAAATTCTTGTTTTTCTTTTTCAAATCAGTAAATCTTCGGAAATACCCTAAAAAATATCGAAAATGACATTTCATTTCATTCAAAACCACTGTTTTGCCACATATCTAACCCATATGCGACACTGAGAGAGGAAGAGCCAATTTGTGCAACACGAATAGAATATTGGGGTATAATTCGAAACAGAACAGCTGTGTGAAAATGTCAGATGATATTTTCTGATTTACTATTATTTCGGCAATAAACAGAATATATATGAAATATAAAACTTTAAGGATATATAAATTTTGTACAGTAAAATAAAATGTTGATTATTTTGGCCATAAAATGATGTTACCCGTATGAACCGTTTTTATCTGCGAATCAGTGGATTTATAGTTATTTATTTTTAAAACTTTGGTGTTTTAATTAACAATCATTAGTCGAGTATTGTTATATCGAAGGCATAATGAATGGCAGTTCAAATGATGCCTAAATCAGTGTATTACTTTCTATATAGGTAATCTTAAATTCCTTATAAATTATTAAAAATTATTTAAATATAAAATGTTTATAATAAAAATTGTTCTTTTAGATATCAATAGAAACATGTGAATGCCCAGAATTCATAATGGGTAAAACGATTTCAAATTTACATACTTAACTACAGCACTAATGTAACAGCATTTGGATGTTTACTATCCCTAAAATAACATATTTTCTATTTTCATTACTCAGTGAGATAACAAAGAGTAAACGCAAAAAACCTCATTTTTTCGCCCTTTTTTGCGTAGTGTGTAGCAAGAACGGGGAAGGTCGTCCAGAGGTCTCCGTGGGCTTAAATTGATCGTCATGAAAAATCTAGGTGAGCATAATTCGATTTTTCCAATATCTGTCCGACTTACCCCTACTTAAGGGGTGGAAACCACCCCTAAAACAAGAAACCTGAGAAAATGGTCGATCAATTCTTGGTAAAAATTGGCGGGAATTTGAATGGCAAGGAAGAGATCAGGGATGTTCTTCCAAATATGCTCAAGGTGAAAAACATCCCCCGTGTGGGGGTAAAACCACCCCTATTGCCGAAAACCGGCGGCAAATGATGTTCCCTTCATGAATTGCCTTTTTTGTGCCACTCTGCCTTATAAATCCAAATGATATGAAATACATGCCCCCATAATTCGTTCTTCTGTCGGATTCTGATCAGTTACCCCTACTGAAGGGGTGGAAACCACCCCTAAAACAAGAAAACAGAAAAAATGGTCACCAAAATCTGGGTAAAAATTGGCGGAATTCCACATGGCAAGGGTAACATCAAGAATGCCCTCCTAAAAATGCTCAAGATGAAAAACACCCCCCACGTGGGGTGTGTTTATCATGAGCATTTTTAGAAGGACATTCCTGATTTTACCCTTTGCCATGTGAAATTCCCCCAATTTTACCAATAATTTATCGACTATTTTCTCATTTTTCTTGTTTTAGGGGTGGTTTCCACCCCTTAAGTAGGGGTAAGTCGGGCAAATATTGGAAAAATCGAATTATGCTCACCTAGATTTTTCATGACGATCAATTTAAGCCCACGGAGACCTCTGTACAACCTTCCCCGTTCTTGCTACACACTACGCAAAAACGGGCGGATTTTGCGGTCACTCTTTGATTGATAATTGTATTTGTAACTACCCAGGAAGTCTCATTTATAATTTTTGTAAAGATCTACCTCGGAGATCAACATCCCTGTCCAAATTTTCCTTTGGACTATTTAGTAAAGTTACTGTAAGGCTGCGAATTTACTATCATATAAAATCTATTAATCAAAATTTTAAGAAAAATAAAAAATGTAAAATTAAATATGTGCAATTTCAATAAAAAATTTAGCAATTTTATTTTAATACATTAGTTACCTAATTTATCATCCCGTTTAGTGAAAATTATGATAAATATAGGTGTAAGCGTTTTATGTTCATGTTCAATCAATATTTAAAACTTTCAACATTCTTCAGATATCAATTTTTATTGCTCAATCTGGCAACGTTTAGCATCCAGTTTAAATTGACAGGGTCAACAGCGGCATTTGTGTCTTATCAAAGGAGTGTCGCATATGGGTTAGATATGTGGTTTTACTGCATAGTATGATGTTGGTAGACCTTTATGATATCGATCAAATTCAAACAATTCATTTTGGACCTTGACGCCTCCTTTATCCAAAAGGCCAGCGAAAGAATATACGATATGGGTACATAACGTTGCGTTCAAATCTTCTGGAAGTACGTTATTAAGTCCGTCCCAACTTGCATAAGTACACACAATCTTCATTTGTTCAATGTTAGTGGTTTGTTTTTCAGCGTCGTCTGCTACACATTCGGGTTTGCGCTCTTTCCAAGATCCATTTTTACAGAATTCGACATTGCTGGCACCAAGTACCTTTCTGTAACCTTCAGGACAGGAGTAGGTGATGCTGCTCCCGTCCGTAGCTTTGGAGCAATTTATTTCCGCTCCTTTTTCGTTGTTGCACTTGTAGGTGGTGCCTTTCGGTAAATTCAGTTTTGGACACAGCACTATAACAGATAATTTTGTGATTCGTTCACTTTAAAACAAAAATTTTTCAGAAACTCAGTATTAAAGTGGAGCTAAGTAGGGACAGCAATAAACATCAACTTACATTCACACTGTGGCATAGCGTGTGCCGACTGACAATCTATGAAAGCATTACTAGAAGACAATGCGTAACCCTCATCACATTCCACATTCAAAATAGTATTAGATGGAACAATGTCACAGGGTTTTTTATCCTGCTTAGGTACCACCCATCTTCCATGACTGGGATACATGGGTAGAGAACACTGCTGCACGTACTGTTTGGTGATTTCTCTATCCACAAATTCATAATAGTAAGCCACACTGGTGTAGAGAGACTTTTGCTGGGGATAGCAATCTCCTTCTGCAGCAGGAGCTATGCTGACTACACCGTGGATGTAGTATCGGTTGTCTTCGGGGTTTTTAAAGTACAGTCCGGTATCGCTGTCACCCGTGTTTTGGTTAAAGAATCCAGCGCAGATCTTATCGATGGTGTTGAACCTGTGGATCCAGTCTGAAGGAAGCTCTTGGGCGCAGGTCGTCTGATTGTGGAAAGGAATTTCAAGAGTTGTTAGTTCTTCTTGTTGCTCACCCCATTCTGTCTCTGCGCATCCAACTATCTAAAATTGTGTCAAATTGTACTGCAGTAGCAGAATTTTTTAAACTTAGAAAATGCGGGTATGAACAGTTTATTAGTCTTACCACTCCTATTTTGCGTGCTTGGAGATGTATGTTGGGTAAATCCTGGTAACATACAGGTTGGACTACTTCATTTATAGTGATCAGATCTTTAGTTATAAGCAACGCTAAGTCTGCCAGGAAACGTTGAGCGGCTCCTCTATATCCTGATTTTACCACAATTCGTGCCACCTACAGTTATTATTTTATATGGTAAAAAAAATAGTAAAATAGTAAAAGCAATAGATTGCCTACTTTTCTTCTAGTTTAATTATTGTTGTTACTATTATTGTGAAAGGAAGTCATTAATTTCTACCTCGGAATATTGGACTTGGACATCCCTAGGATCGCGAAATTTGTTGTAGTATTTTCCTGCGCCAACCATGAACTCTTCTGGTCGTAGTTTGTCTCCAAAATCATTTGTCACGCAGTGGGCAGCTAAAAGTAAAACGAATATGCTGGTAAAAAACCACAATCTCCAGCGACACATTCAGATTTACTGACCGGTTATAACAACCCTTTGGCTCACTAGTGTTCCACCACATACATTGCTGAACTCATTTCCCAATTTTTGGAATAAAGCAATAACCCAAGGATATTTTCTTTGTTCACTTATTGTTCCTCCATCTAATAGCTGTATTGTGTTTTTCTCAATTATTTTTCCGCAAACTACGGCCAATCCAATGAAAATCAAGAATGGATCAAAAATATCAAAACTCTACCTGGTTGGCAGATTGGACTTGGAAAATTCCAAGTACCGTCTACACAGAGGATGGTCTTCTTGTAGCCTATGGGGGTCTCGAAAAAGGGGGCGCAGGTGTACGATAGATAAGTTCCATCTACTGCCTCGTCGCAGGTCACTTCGTTTCCATACTTGTCTTCGCATTTGACGGTGGTCGTCGAAGTTGAGTACTGTGCTGGACATTTTCCTTAAAAAAATGTGTGTTATTACTTTTGTTGAAATATGTTGAATTACATATTATTAGGCAAGAGGGAAATCGCTGGCCAAATTGATATACCTACTCTATTTCCCATTATCTTCTGCAAACTTTCATTTGGTGGGTAATACTTATGTATATTCTTTCACTACCTGGTTTTTCCTAGAATTTCTCCCCGTTATCTAGAATTTCCCTTTAATTTCCAGAACTTCCTCAAATTTCTATACATTATCTGGTATTTCCCTCGAGTTATCTTTGCAATTTGGTAATTTTATGCACAATATACAATGTCTGAAGAATCCAAAAAACACACGTATTTCCAGATGTCTACTATAGTAAAATACGCTGCAAGCTATAACTCTAGCCTTTTTGGTCCAATATTGAAACGTTTGGTTAGCTGCCTCAAACATATTACAAGTTGACAATTAGAATCATATATTTTTTTAATGCCTGCCCCTACAAGGTGATCAGTTACTGCTGGGGCAAATGAGATACCTGGAATTTTAACTTGAAATTTTCTGGTACTTCCTAGAATTCCCCTGAATGGATTGTATTACCTTTGCATTATCCTTATTTCTTCAGAAATTTTTGTATTACATGGGATACCTTATCTCTGCATTTCCTTATGAGTGTGCAGTGTGCACCAAATTTCCCTAGCGATTCACCCCTTGCGATTATGTAAAAATATAGAAAATAAAGTGTTATGGCAACATTATAGCTAACCTACTTTCACAAGTGGGAACCTTGGACAAATTCCAGTTCTCGTCGCAGATTAGTAAAAAAGAACGGGATGAGAGTCTGTATTCTGGGTCACACTCAAACCGCAAGACAGTGTTCTTGCTTACATGGCCTCCTGGTTTTCCATTTCCATTGATAATCGACCATTTACCTCTGACTGGGTGTAATGGTAGTTCGCATGTGATCCTAAAAGTTGTCAGATAACGATGAAGAAAGTAGCAATAATTTATCAATTAAACATAATTTAATTACTACATTTTCCTATTTCCGTTATTCGCCTTATCTATGCTCTCAGTGAAGATTTAAAATATGATAAGAAAGCAAGTTTAGAATAGGAATAAAAAATTTAACTCTTACCCAGCATTTCCGCTTTGTCGGCTATATCGCCTTAAGTATGTTGTTTGTTTGGTCTCATAGGAGGATATTCGATGATTTGAAGTGCCTAAAAAAGGAAAACAATACCCGTTACCAGTTCTCGGATATTACTGACATTAATATTTATGGTATATAAACATGAAATAACAATGAAAACGACTGTTTAAAAGTACTATAAAATATCGTATTTGTTTCTAGTAAGAACTTCTGTAATGAACAAAATAAAAAAATTCTCATATATTTATTTTCGATAATCTAAAACTTACCAAGTAAATATATGCTTATAAGAAAAGTTAAGGAGAAGTAATTCATTATTGTATGTAACTACACAAAACACTGATTTGATATAGAAATTTCAACCGCTCATAGGTGGAGAAGGACTGATCTTGGTCTTCCCAAATACGCACTTTATTATACTTTTAGCGACAGATCAAGAATGGGTCGCCGGAGCCCAGTCAAGTTATAGAAAATATCAGCGACGCGTGGATGAACTTTAGGTTATCAGCAAACGGAAAATACTCCAGTCGAATTAGAGTTTGAACGTGAAAAAATTATTACTATCAAAAAAGTAACTCAAAAGAAGTGTCGCTAAGTTGGCAAATTTACATGTTTCTTCACGTTTTTTACTGTCCATGAAAATCTAGACGACATGCCGGAAAACTAATTGTTCAGTTTTCGAAAATTGCGCATTATTATTGCAAAAAGTGTTGGATGTTGAAGTTTATGGAAAAGGCGGTCAGTCCAAAGACCAACAAGTGTGCCAAAGGCCGATTTGATTAACTGTGAAACTGTTGCTCCAGCTATTTGTTAATTGATTTCGTTCGATTTTTTGCAACTAACTGTTTAATTACCAACCGTTATTTTAGAAGTTAATAACGTAGATATAGGTTCTAATTGATCCGTAGAAACGTATCGAAAAAGAAAAATTTCAAAAAGTTGAAATTAAGTTGCCCTTTACAACTAACAAAGTAGGCCGTACAAAACAATGTTATAAACAAATTGTCCCAGGGTCAGGCAAAAGCTGCTAGGGAATTCGCCTTTTCTGCATTACATAGAGCTTATTTTTAAGGTAATTTAAAAAAATTGAAATCACCTACACCTCTTTGTTCCCAACATAACTTTTTTAAATATAATGATTTATATTTATAAAAATAAAAACTTTTATTATAAAAAATGTAATTTACCATTAGTCACTTCTACTTTTTTTGGCAGGAATGAATTCATCACCATCTTCTTCGTCTTGTATGAAATGTGTCTTTTCAAACTGCAGTTTCTCGATTATAGGTTTGTCTACGTCTTCGCTCGATTGGCCATGGCAATTTATGCAAATTTTCGTACCTTTTAAGCCATGTTTCCTGCAGCTACAGCTTTGTGTTGTGCAACTGCTCTTACAACTGCAGGAAATAATTCTTAATTTACTTCTTTCTTCTTATGAAGTGCAATAAAATGTGTACTAATAATTTTTTCAGATTTGTCAGGTTTTATGATCTAATTCCCCTTGAGTAAGACACTTTTTTGGAATGAAAACAATGTATTAACCAGCGGAACATTATTGTTACAGAAGCAAGCAAAATTGAACATGGAATTAGAGTTTTTATCATATTTATAACATTGGAGATGCTAAGTTTGCATCGGATGACTGTCTTACAACAACCACTGTGATGTAATGCATCAGGTGACACAACTCGCACTAATTACATTAAAAAGTGGTCTCGGTTAAAATTGAAAATTGCTGTGGTTATTTTTGGCCTCTAGAATAAAATTCCCGTCGTGAACATACTGTCGAGCTACTCGCACACTTATCCCCCCTAAACCGGCCAAAAACTGCCCCAAAGAGGGGTTAAACTCATATCACCCATTTTCAAGGGAGATAACCCACGAACATATTGTCACGCCGTCCTCACTCCAATACTCCCCTCCTCCTAATGGTCAAGAGCCAACCACAAAAGGGATTACACCCGTCTCTGATCTGTTCCACCCACCGGTTCTCCTCCATCCCAATTTTTGAGGATGATACGCTGCAAACATAATGTCACGCTACCTCGATCCTCTCCAACCGCCCAAATGCGCCAAAATCACTTCCCCTGTTCAAGGCATTTTTTGGCCAGTCTGGGGTAAGTAGATCAATTACTAAAAGTTGACGATCTCGGCTTCTATTGGTCTGATTTTTTTTTAATTTCATGTTTTTTTACATGCATTACAATGCAATTTGTCGCGATTCTCAAAATTATAAACTCGCTGAAATACGGTCTTAACGACGGACATTTATTGTTAAAAATGTTGTTAAACTGCAATTAAAAAAAATCCCTTTTGAGCATTTAATAAGTACATCATAAGCTAACGATTCCAATTGGTTTCATCAATTTATTTAAAAACACGCTTTCGTAGCCACTTGAAATTTATGGACAAATAATTTTGCAATAGGCCGCCATTTTGAGATAGGAAAATTGCCTTGGGATTACGTTCTACTAACCAAAAGACACCCTCCAGTGCAGTTTCAGTAACAATTAAGCATTTTTTATACTTACTTTCTTGATATATAAATTTTTCAGTTTTATTGACGTTTTTAAACAATTTCGCAATTGAAAAACAAAATTTGATTCTGAACAACTTTTATATTATTACTTTTTTCCTAAAACCAATAGTAGAAGAGCTATTCAAGAAAATGTAAAAAAAATGCATTTTTGTAATTTATTTTGCAATAACAACGACCTTCCCGACCTCCCTCGTATTAGAGACTTTATTATGGTTATCTTAAGTATTCCATTACTTACCGATTACAAAATTCTGTATAAAATGAACATCCAACATAATTACCCTGACTCCCCGACTATTAAGCAGATAGGAAATGTGTCTCAAATTGCTATTAATAGCACTGTACATTAAGACCACAGAAATTTCCCCAAATGCTTCAATTAAAATTTTACTAATAACGTTATTCTAAATTGTAAATATATTTATTTTAAATAATTCGAATAATAACTGTGAATGCAAGCTTCTATTTAATATTAACAAAAATGATTATCACTGGTCGTCAAAGCTTAAATTTCCTAGGCCTATGTGAACGTGCTTCAGTAATATATGCTTTGTCCCACATTTTCCGTAGATGTCATCTCCGTCGATAGGCCAAACGTTTACTCCTAACAGTCCGTTGTCTTTGGCATAAGCAGCCTAAAAAAAATCAAGTGTCAAAAATTTTCAGGGATTTTCTCATAATAATTTTTGAATTCATTAAGTCATACTTACATAAAAATTAAAACATTGAGATGGAGTAAAATAATTCTTTTAAATGACTATTCAAAGTTTTACTTTAGATACCTTTATCCTAACAGTGTCCTTGCTCTCATGTCCAATCCATTGGTCCTCATTGTACGAGTATATACTCTTCTGCTCTTCGTCCCAAACTGAGGTCCAGTTGTTGAAGTTCTTGATAGTACACATCTGGAGAAATAAATCGTTTAAAAATTAATTTATCTACTTCTCGTTGTATATTCATTTATTTGTCACCTTTGAATATCTTAGGAATCCATCTCCTAAACCAACACCTGTGAAAGGTGCGTGTAGCCCATTTTGGTTTTTGTCTTTCAAAGTGAACGACCTGCCGTAAAACGCGATGGTTAGAACAATCTTCGATTTCGATACGCCAAGCTTTAACCAATTCATCACACCTGCTTCTATATTTAGGTTGTTCTTTTCCCAACTGCTTTCTACCTGTGATGCATAAAGAGCGGAGTTTTGGCCTGTGTAGGGACTCCAAGGTCCATAGTAATCATAGGTTCTTATAATTATAAAATCCAAAACCCTAAAAAAATCACTTCTACATATTTTCATTCTTCTCTCTTCATTTAAATACGTTTGTTTACTTTCTTGTTACTTGTAATTCCGAGTGATTTAGACTTTGATACCGATACTTACTTACTCATTTCTGGACCATCGTATCCAGTCTCATCTAGAATAGCGTAAACAGAAGCAGTCAGAAGCCATCCCTTTTCATTGCATTTCTTTCTAAGATCCTGAAGCAATTTTGTATAACTCACCTGCGGACAACGGTAGAAGTTATTTTAAAAATGGATCAAGATAGAAAATAAATTAACAAAACCGCCATTTGTTTTTGTGATTTGTATTCCAGTACTACATTACCTTATCTTTGTCCCTAGGATAAAACCACTCTATATTCATTCCATCAAAATTATAAGTTTCGATAAAAGAGGAGGCACTTTGTATAAACGTAGCTTTTGTACTCTCATCATTCGCCATATTAGAAAAAAGCGAGGTATCTGTACCATCAGTGCGGCCGATGCTCAGTAGTACCTTCAAATCCTTGTTTTTCTTCTTCAAATCAGTAAATCTTCGGAAGAGACCTAAAAATATTGAAAATTAAATTGTTTTGCATAATGTTAGTAGACTATACTTTAGACTGAATCAGTTACCCACCTGTCTGATCTCGATCAAGTTCAAAGAATTCATTTTGAGCCTTTACGTCTCCTTTCTCCAAAAAGCCAGCGAAAGAATATACGATATGGGTACATAATGTTGCGTTCAAATCTTCTGGAAGTACTTTATCGAATGCGTACCAACTTGCATAAGTACACACTATCTTCTTTTGTTCAATGTTAGTGGTTTGTTTTTCAGCATCGTCTGCTACACATTCGGGTTTGTGCCCTCTCCAAGATCCTTTTTTACAGAATTCGACTTTGCTGGCACCAGGTACCCTTCTGTAACCTTCAGGACAGGAGTAGGTGATGCTGCTCCCGTCCGTAGCTTTGGTGCAATCTATTTCCGCTCCTCTTTCGTTGTTGCACTTGTAGATGCTGCCTTTCGGTAAATTCAGCTTTGGACACAACACTATAACAAATAATTTTGTGATTCGTTTACTTTAAAACAATTTTCTCAAAAACCCAGTACCTATTAAACTGCGGCTAAGAAAATAAATTAAATTTCATACTTACATTCACATTGTGGCATGGCGTGTGCTGACTGACAGTCTATGAAAGCATTACTAGAAGACAATGCGTAACCCTCATCACATTCCACCTTCAAAATAGTATTAGATGGAACAATGTCGCTGGGTTTTCTATCCTGCTTAGGTACCACCCACTTTCCGTGATTGGGATACATGGGTAGGGAACACTGCTGCACGTACTGCTTGGTGGTTTCTCTATCCACAAATTCATAATAGTAAGCCACACTGGTGTAGAGAGAGTTTTGCTGAGGGTCGCAGTCTCCCTTTTCTGCAGGAGCTATGCTGACTACACCGTGGATGTAGTATCGGTTGTCTTCGGGGTTTTTAAAGTACAGTCCGCTACCGCTGTCCCCCGTGCAAACGCTTTTGTTTTGGTTAAAAAATCCGGCACAGATCTTATCGATGGTGTTGAACCTGTGGGCCCAGTCTGAAGGAAGCTCTTGGGCGCAGGTCGTTTGATGTTTGAAAGGAATTTCAAGAGTTCTTAATTCGTCTGGTTGCTCACCCGATTCTGTCTTTCCCCATCCAGCTATCTGAAATTGTATCAAACTGTACTGCAGTAGCAGAATTTTTTCTGAGAACTAAACTAAGAAAATGCGGATATGAACAGATTGTTAGTCTTACCGCTCCTATTTTTCCTGCTTGGAGATGTATGTTGGGTAAATCTTGGTAACAGACAGGTTGGACCACTTCATTTATAGTGATCAAATCTTTAGTTATAAGAAGGGCTAAGTCTGCCAGGAAACGTTGAGGTGCTCCTCTATATCCTGATTTTACCACAATTCGTGCTACCTACGGTTATTATTATTGTTTTTTATTATTAGTTTTTTGTAAATATGATTTTCAAATGCAATAGAAGATTATCTTTTTTCTAGATAATTGCCTACTTTTCGGCTAGCTTACTTGTTATTACTATTATTACAAACTCTGTAAAAGTAAATTGTTAATTTCTACCTCGGAGTATTGAACTCGAACATCCCTAGGATCACGAAATTTGTTGTAGTATTTTCCTGCGCCAACCGTGAACTCTTCTGGACGTAGTTTGTCTCCAAAATCATTTGTCACGCAGTGGGCAGCTAAAATTATAACGATTATGCTGGTAAAAAAATACAATCTACAGCGATATACTCAGATTTACTAACCAGTTATAACAACCCTTTGGCTCACTAACGTTGCACCACATATATTGCTGAACTCATTTCCCAATTTTTGGAATAAAGCAATAACCCAAGGATATTCTCTTTGTTCCTTTATTGTCCCTCCAACTACTAGCTGTATTGTGGATTTCTCAATTATTTTTCCGCACACTACGAACAAACCAACGAGGAAAAATCAAGAATGGATCAAGGATATCAAAACACTACCTGGTTGGCAGATTGGATTTGGAAAATTCCAAGTACCGTCTATACAGAGGATGGTCTTCTTGTAGCCTATGGGGGTCTCGAAAAAGGGGGCACAGGTGTACGATAGGTAAGTTCCATCTACTGCCTCGTCGCAGGTCACTTCGTTTCCATACTTGTCTTCGCATTTGAGGGTGGTGGTCGAGGTTGAGTACTTTGCTGGACATTTTCCTTAAGAAAATATGTGTTATTACTTTTGTTGAAATATGATCATTAAGCGAGAGAGAAACCGCTGGCCAAAGTGATGTACTCTATTTCCCATTATTTTCTGTAAATTTTCATTTCGTGGGTAATACTTATGTATTTTCTTTCACTAATTAATTTTTCCTAGAATTTCTGCCAGTTATCTAGAATTTCCGTTTATTATCCACAACTTCCTGAATCTTCCATACATTATCTGGAATTTCCCTTGAGTTATCATTGGAATTTGTTTATTTTATACACAAATATACCTTACAAAGTCTGAAGATAGTCCAAAAACGTACGTAGATACCGGATGTCTTATATAGTAAAATACGCTGCAAGCTATAATCCAGCCTTTTTGATCCAATCTTGAAACATTTGGTTAGCTGCCTCAAACATATTACAAACTGACAATTGGAACCATCATAATTTTTTAATGCCTGCCCTCTACAAGGTGGTCAGTTACTGATGGGATAAATGAATTGGAAAATACCTGGAATTTCTTTTGAAATATCCTCGTACTTCCTAGAATTCCCATGGATCGATTGTATTGCTTTTGCATTATCTTTATTTCTTCAGAAATTTTTGTCTTACATAGAATACCTTATCTTTGCATTTCCTTATGAGTGTGCACCGAATTTCCCCAGCGGTTAATCCCTCGTGATTATGTAAAAATATAGAAAATAATGTGTTATGGCAACATTATAGCCAACCTACTTTCACAAGTTGGAACCTTGGACAAATTCCAGTTCTCGTCGCAGATTAGAAAAGAAGAACGGGATGAGAGTTTGTACTCTGGGTCACAATCAAACCGCAAGACAGTGTTCTTGCTTACATGACCTCCTGGTTTTCCATCTCCATTGATAATAGACCATTTACCACTAACTGGGTGTAATGGTAGTTCGCATGTGATCCTAAAAGTTGTCAGGTAACGATGAAGAAAGTAGCAATAATTTATCAAACAAATATGATTTAATTAATTAATATCCTTTATTCGCCTTACCTATGCTATCCATGAAGATTTAAAATATAATAAGAAAGTTTAGAATACGAATAAAAAATTAAACTCTTACCCAGCATTTCCGGTTTGTCGATTATATCGACTTAAGTATGTTGTTTGTTGGGTCTCACAGGAGGCTATTTGAAGGTCTGAAGCGACTAAAAAAGGAAAACAATACTCGTTACCAGTTCTCGGATGTTACTGACATTAATATTTATGGCATATAAGCCTGGAATAACAACGAAAACGAGTGTTTAAAAGTACTATAGAATATCGTATTTGTTTCTAATAAATGCCTCTGCAATGAACAGAATAACAAAAATTCTGTTTGATATGTACAATATTTTATGTTTTATTTTCGATACCTAATCTAAAACTTACCAAGTAAATATATGCTTACAAGAAAAATAGAGGAGATGTAATTCATTATTATATGTAACTACACAAAACACTGATTCATAATATAAAAATTTCCACTGCAAGCTATGTTTGTTTACACTGTGTCTTGCTCCTCCTCATAGATGGAGAAGGACTGATCTTGGCCTTCCCAAATACGTACTTTAGTATCTTATTTAACAACAGATCAAGAATGAGTTGTTGGCGTTCAAACAAGTTATAGAAAATAGGAGAAACATCAGTGAACTTTAGGTTATCAATAAACGGAAATTTTAGTGATTAATTACAGTATCAACTATTTTACTACTACTATAACTGTTAAAATGCCATTATACAAAATTGTATTATTCAGGAAAAACACGTTTAACTCATTTAAATCTATTCCTCGTTTTGAAAAGTGTACTGCAAAACGTAATAAACAATGCCATTATAATATTTATACAATCTCTGTAATAATAAAAGTCGCTCTTCTAATAATGCAACACAATTTTATTTAAACTATCATAAAGTCAATACATGTTGCCTTTTACATGTAAATCATTCGCACTTTAGAGTTTCATCCTATAAAAGGAAACATTTTTACATAAAATAACATTTCTGTTATTTACTAACAATCTTAAAACATAAAAAAATAAACAGAAAAATAAATATTTTCATATTATGTGCAGATAAAACAAAGTTAACAACTACATTTATAGATTGAAATCGATCAATATACGTATAAATTCTCGTTACACTTACAATGACAATCATTTGAAAAAAAATTGTCTGCATAAAACTATTAATAAATGACATAATTTTTGTGTAAAAATGAAAATGTCAATAATTTCTCTTGTAAGCCATCGCGACAAATTGAAGACAAACAATAGGTGCTTATGATATCCTCATTTCAAAAAACTGGTGACAGATTAGGTACTTGTTTTGAAGTTCCACTAACAATTTCACAGCCATCCTCGCAAGAAATTATGCGATATCCGTTGACTGCACGAAAAACAGTAAATACCTTAAAAACCAGAAGATATACAGGGTGGCAGAAAAGTATGGAAACCTCTGAATAACTCGTCAGGAGTGCATTTTCTTGAAAAATGATAAATACAAAGGTTTTAGAATTTTTCCCTGGTTATTCAATGGCGCCCTTGTATTCGGCCCTGACCTTGACATTTGAGGTAATTTCAAGGTCAAAATTGTTTTTCCAAATGGGAACCCCTATTTTTTTATTGCGGATTTGGAAAGAGCATGACTTTGACAATGACCTTGCTCTTTCCAAATTCGCAATAAAAAATAGGGGTTCTCATTTAAAAAACTTAACTTGACCTTCAAATAACCTTGAAGGTCAACGTCAAGGTCAAATCCAAGGTCACCATCAGATAGCCAGGGAGAAATCCTTACACTATTGTCTGAAAACATTTTTTTTCCCAAAATACATTCTTCAAAAGTTCTACCGTACCGGGACTTTTGGAAGTCGATCCACATTTGAGCTTGAAGGTCATTTTCAAAGTCATGGTCGAAACCATATTTGGACGTAAAATTTCTTGCTTTTCCAAATCCACAATAAAAAATAGTGGTTCCCATTTGAAAAATCAATTTGGCCTTGAAATGACCTTGAAGGTCAAGATCAAGGTCGAATACAAGGGCGCCATTGAATAGCCAGGGAAGAAATCGTAAAACATATGTATTTATAATTTTTCAAGAAAATACTCCTGACGAGTTATTCAGGGATTTCCATACTTTTGTGCCACCCTGTATATAGGGAACCATTATACCATTCGGAAGAGAAAGAAATAAGAAAATATACAGGGTATTCCATTTAAAAAAATAAGTTAAGATGGTTTAAAATTGACTAAATTCGGGATTTTTCTACCACCCTGTATGAAATTAAGTTATTTATTTTGAAATTATGGCAGAGAAGCTTAGACTTTTAGTTATGTCTCCTATAAATTTTATCGCCCCAACTTTATTATTGTAAAATACACATCTTTTGTAATTTTTTTAATTAAATATGTCAAAGAAAACTTTAAGAACCTTTATGAAAGTTCACCTAAAAATTGACGTAGAATCCAAAACTGCAACAATGTACAGGGTGTTCCATTTAAAATAACGAAGATGACGTCAAATTCCGGAAGCGTTAGGTGGACGCCATTAATTTAGTTGAGAAGGGCATACCCGAAAACACTATTGCCCAAATTTTCAAAATTAAGTCTCTGAAATATGTCTAATGTCTTGTCACCATGGGACACTCAACTACCGTTTCGATTTTTAAAAAATTGGGTACTATTATTTTGTGGATATGCCTCGTATGTTGAAAACTGCTTAATGTGATTAAAATAATTTTATTTTCGTACATTTCAAAACTATTAGAAATTAATAAAAGAATATTTATATGAATAAAAAATGATTACTTAAATGTAATTCTAATTAAAAGAAAAATTACGGGAATCTACGAATATTAGATACTGATGTGCTAAACCAGATATTGGAAAGGAAACCATGTGTCCGTAGGTCCTGATCTTTATTTTGAAATTTATTAAGAAATTACATGAGATAAAAAAAATCTAAATTCGACAGGCATTCAAATTCACCCCCTAATTTCAAACTGCTTGAATTAAATAAAACATTAAATATATCACCATATTAAAATCATTCAAGCAATTTACTCTCAAATATGTTCTACTATTCAGAATCATCAAATCACCTTCATCAGATCACCTTCATATTCCCTGATTTCCCCCAAATAGCGGCAGGAAGGTAAACTGAATGCTTGTACTGAATTAAAAATAATTTTAATTTACCCCTTCACACTTATGTTATTTACGCTATGGAATGACTTGCCTAGCTTATGGAAAACTCATACATTTATACTGAACAATTATTTGTAAAGAAAAATTTATATTTGAGCAATTCTATTTCTCTTTTAGTTTGTCTTTGAATTTATTACCCTGGACGTAACAAACATTGGTTGAAAATCCACCAATACATTTTTAACAGCAGGGTTAAAGACATACGCAACACGTATAACACGTATGGTACCCCGTCTGATTCAATAACAAAAAAGTTCACACTAATCATCAAAATTGGGATTGTTGCCTAAACCCCCGTGAACATGTTTCAGCAGTATTTGTTTTGATCCGCATTTGCCGTGGATGTCATCTCCATCTATGGGCCACACGTTTACTCCCAGGAATCCATTGTCCTTGATATAGGCACCCTGATAAAAGCAATTAATTCTTTAAATCCGACTTTTACTTTCAAGTACAACTTGCCTTTATCCAGGCGGTGTCTTTACTTTCATGGCTGACCCATTTATCATCTTTATACGAATAAACACTTTTCTGTTCATCATCCCACATCGAAGTCCAGTCTTTAAATGCGCAAATCTGAAAAAGAATCCAATGAATATTTGAAATTTCTCATAGGAAATGTGCATATTACCTCTGAGTATCTAATGAATCCATCAACATCGCCTGGTCCAGCGCCTTTGATTGGCGCGTGAACGCCGTGTTGATTTTTGTCCTTAAGAGTAAAGGATCTGCCATAAAAAGCAATGCTCAAAATCAGTTTGGATTTGGGCATTCCAGATTTAATCCAGTTACTCGCAGCTGCCTCGATGTTGAGGTGGTTTTTCTCCCAATCATTTTCAATCGACGCTGGATATAGAGCAGAAGTATGGCCAGTATATGCACTCCAAGAGCCATAGAAGTCATAACTTTTTATGTGCACCCAGTCCAAAAGCCTAAATATAAGACAAATATCAATAATATTATGAAACCTACAACCGAAGAAATTAAGTTATATAACAATTACATATATTCCAAATGAAAAGTAAAGTTTTTTTTAGTAATAACTGTAGTCAAAAATATGATTGATTGGGGGCTGGAGATTTGATTAAAGAATAGTCTGTTGTACTCACTTAGCCATTTCTTTGCTATCGTATCCTGTACCTTCAAGATGAGGTCGAACTGTAGCTGTCAAAAGCAATCCTTTTTCATCACATTTCTCTCTAAAATCTCGCAATAGGTTTATGTAATTAATCTACAGGAAATAAAATATGGATATTAATTTTACATTTACTTTTTATTAAAGACTCAATATTTACACTATCGCTTGGCTCTGGGTAATACCACTCTATATCCACACCGTCAAAATTGTATGTTTTAATGAAATATAGAGCACTATGAATAAATCCTGCTTTTTTACTATCATGGGCAGCCATGTCAGAGAAGAGAGATGAATTTGCCGCTCCAGAACCTCCAATGCTTAGCAGAACTTTCAAATTTTTGTTATCCTTTTTCAAATCAGTAACTCTTCGATAAAGACCTGGAACAAACATTATTTAAGCATTAAATATCTATTTCCTAGAGAAACATTAAGTTCTACAGGCCAGAGTGAGGTTTTGTTTACCTTTACTCTCCCCATCAAGATCAAGCTCATCTTCTTGTACTCTCACATCGCCTTTTTCCCAAATGCCAATAAAAGCGTATACGATATGGGTACATAACAATGCGTTGAACTTTTCAGGAAACACTCCACTATGGGCTGACCAACTCGCGTAAGTACACACCACTTTCTTTCCCTCGATAGCCACTGTTTGCTTGATATCATCATCCATTATACATTTAGGTTTATGACGTCCCCAAGATCCTCCTTTGCAATACTTAACTTTGTTGCCGCGAGATGGTAGCTTGTAGCCTTCTGGACAGGAATAGGTGAGGCTGCTACCGTGTACTGCTTTTGAACAATCTATGTCATCTCCTCTCTTGCTGGTGCACTTGTAAGTGGTGCCGTCCGGGAAATCAAGCTTTGGACAGAGCACTGAAATAGATGTAATTCCATCAGCATTCACAATTGATTAACGATATGTTAAATTTGTTAGTGCCTCAAAAACTTACATTCACATTTTGGTATGGCATATGACGACTCGCAGTCTATGAAAGCACTGTCAGAAGACAATTCGTAACCTTGGTTACACTCCACCTTCAACACTGTATTGGAAGGTACGATATCCCCTGGCTTCTTGTCCTGTTTTGGAATGATCCATTTTCCATTGTTGGGGTACGATGGTAGAGAACACTGCTCTACGTACTGCCGTGTAACTTGTCGGTCTACAAAGTCGTAGTAATGTGCTACCTTGGTGTAGAGTGAGTTTTGTTGATGGTTACACTCCCCATCCTCTGCTGGAGCAATGCTGACCACTCCATGAATATAATATCTGTTATCTTCTGGGTTTTGAAAGTACAAACCGCTTCCGCTGTCGCCCGTACAAACACTTTTGCTTTGGTTGACAAATCCTGCACAGATTTTGTCGTTTGTATTATACTTTTCCGCCCAGTTTGAGGGAAGTTCTTGTGAACATGAGATTTCATATTTGTAGGGAATTTCCAGCGTTCTCAACTCATCAGAATACTTCCCGCTTTCAGTCTTCCCCCATCCAGCTACCTAAAAGTATTGTAAAGTCATTATTAGCTAGATATCGACTTCATAAGACTTGTGTAGTAATCTAAGATATTCTTCTCGCCTTACCACTCCTACTTTTCCCGCTTGAAGGTGAATGTTGAACAAATCCTGATAGCAGACAGGTTGGATTACATCGTTGAACGTTATCAAGTCTTTAGTTATAAGCAAAGCTATGTCTGCCAAGAAACGTTGAGAATTTCCTTTGTATCCTGGCTCCGCAACAACTCGAGCTATCTGCAATTAAGGAAAAAAAAAGAAGTATTACCAAATAAGACTAACTATACTGGAATATAGGATAATCATTATTCGTTCATTCAAAACGACTACTTGAAGAAGTCTCTGTCACTCCCATTAAAATAAATTTTACGAACATGATGAAGATGACATAAATTCATCCTTTCAAATCATAAAAAATCTATTGTAAATCGTACTTCTGAATATTGAGCACCCTGGTCTCTAGGATCTTTAAATTTACTATAATATTTTCCTGCGCCCACCATGAATGCTTCTGGAGGCTGTTCATCTCCAAAATCGTTTGCTACGCAATGAGCAGCTAAAATCAAAAAGTTTACTTAAATGAAAGTCATAGACAGAAAATCCGCATTTACCAGTAATAACAATCCGTTGACTAACCAACGTTCCACCACATATGTTGGTAAATTCATTTCCCAATTTTTGGAATACAGCAATGATCCATGGGTATTCCCTTTTTTCCTTCACTGTCCTCCAACTACTAGTTTTATTGTGTCTTTGTCAATTTTTTTACCGCACACTATAACCAAAAATAGTACTTAAGGCTTATTTTTAAGAAGATTTTTCATGGGAAAAATGTAGGAATTAAGAAAAAGTACAGAACCACTAACCTGGTTGGCAGACTGGGTTTGGAAAATTCCAAGTGCCCTCCACGCAGAGAATGGTCTTCTTGTAGCCAAAAGGAGTTTCGTAGAAGGGGATACAGTTATATGATAAATAAGTTCCATCTACTGCTTCGTCGCATGATACTTCTCTTCCGTACTTGTCCTCACATCTCACAATTGTCGTGGGTGATGTATATTTAGGTGAACATTTTTCTACAATAATCGAGGCAAAATCAACATTCAGAGAAAATTTTGATGTAGCAAGAATTATGTAGAAAATACAAAAAGGTTTAATTTGTTTCAATATTTAAAATAAGTATCTAGATGTTTAAAATTCGTAATTTTTATATGCTTTTCCAGTAGCTTTAAAAAATATGGTATATATTTATGTAAGTTAATGTCCAAGAAACAGGTTTCGGTAAAATTTAAAACCTATTTGTGATTGTCGGAAGCTAGTATTTATTTACAGCGAATTTTTATAAATATTATACTTTTCAGCAAAAGATTTGAATAATGAAGATGCATGCAATTAAAAAAAAATCATCTTCCGACTTCGATGCAGTGAAATTTCATATATTTCTTCATAAAAAATGTAAATAAGAGATCAGCGTCTTTCAGTTATGATCCATTTAGAAAGCTAAACGGTTTCGTAGATTCCACTTACTCTCGCAAATCGGAATCTTGGACAAACTCCAATGCTCGTCGCATATTAGGAAGGAACTTCGAGACGACAGCTTGTACTCTGGATCGCATTCAAACTTTACCACGCTGTTTTGCTTTATGTGGTCACCAGGTCTTCCTTCTCCGTTAAGAATAGACCATCTTCCATATTTAGGGTGAGGTGGTAACTCACACGTAGCCCTAAAAGTATTGCAACGGGTGAGGCTAGTGCACTTACAATGTATCTGTTTCTATGTTTCTAATAGACGTAGTCTTGGCCCAGAAAAAACAAAGAAGAATAATAATAATAATAATAATAATAATAATAATAATAATAATAATAATAATCATTGAAAAAAATGAAGATACTAGAATTAAAGTGTTAGTTTTGACTTTAGTTTTTCCAAATAGTTAGTAGGAATAAAATATATACTTTGTAAAAGTATATTATCAAAGAAGCAAATAAGCCATGATTTGTCAAAAAAATGTGGTCTATAGATGATTGTTAACTGTATTTAAAAGAAACCATATCGATGGATGCGGTTTTTCTCTAGCTGCTGTGTAGTTACTAGAGATAAAATATTACGTTTTGTCTTTCTAACAGTTATCTTTTCGTTATTGATTCTGCTATTTTCCTTATATTTAATGAAAATCTTATGTTCAAGAAAATAGTTTAAAAATCAGTGCTCAAATGGCAGATTTGATCCTTTTAGTTTTTATATTTTTACTTTATGTAAGATATTAAACTTCTGATGAAGTTATATTTGCTCTTTGATAACAACGTCTAAATATGCTAAAACACAACATAAAATCTAAGCCTTTAATGAACCACTAATGATATTGCACGAAACAACTACTCAGCGGATTATAGCCCCGTCCAAGAATGAATTACACGCCTTATCTAGTATTTTATAGTTATATCTCACTTATATTAATTAATAATTATCCTTGTAATTATCTAAAACAAAAAAGTTATAATAATCTATCTAAATATTATTAATAAGAAAGTATATACTTGACTTATTTAAATATTTAAATAAACCACAATAGTTTTAAGGATTGCTGTTTCAAAACTGGAAATAATATCTGAATATTTATAGATATTAAACAATATACAAAATACAAGATGTAAAAAATATGACAATGTGTATAGATTAATACTAATTATTACTTTTATTTTTGCCTACCATGTTCTAATATCCCTTCCAATTTGTGCTTTTAACTAAATTGCTTTTTTAATAACATTTTTTTTAATGTTAGCTTTCGAATATTCACCCTATTTTAAATGGTAGTAAGTTAATTCAAATAAAGCCTAAACTGTTCCTAAAATTATGGCCTACAGTCATTTGACATCAAATTCTATGGCTTTAGTCCGCAGAGTAGTCGTTTGCATATTATTAGTCACTAATTAATAGTTGAAATTGCGTTTTAGCACACTTAGATGTTGGTGACAAAGAGCAATCAGAATGCTTACAAACTTGAAGAGGTTTTTTAAATTGTAGGTAGAATTCATTAACAATAAACAGTTCCAACAATCAAAATCGTTGAAAATGCAAAAATGTGCTTAAAATTAATAATAATTAAAATTTCTAGAATTTATTGAGAACCACTGGAATCGTTCCCGGCTTACATACTACTTAAATAGTGGAGAATAGGTGACTGTAAATGACGTGTGGTCCCCTCTGTATCCCGATTTCTGTAGCAAATAGAAAAATTATTAGCTAGTTCAGTTTTAGGTAATCATTTCACACTTCAATTTATTTACGTTTCAAATATCCTGTTTAAGTTTGCAAACACCCTGTGTATAAGTTATAGGGAAATTATAATTCCCTATAATTAATTATAGGGAAATTTTTAAACTTGATTTGAATTACCTAAGTTAAAAATTTTATCTTACTCATCGCTTTCACTCTGTCCACTTCGGCTTACGTATGTAGAATTCCCGAGTCCGCAGGAAACGCTTTGAAGGTCCAGAGCGACTAAAAAAGACAAGATTAATTACAGATAAATATGTTGATGTTTACAGCTAGATAGACCTTAATACCAGACAATAAAATATAATTATGAAAATCACGTGAGAAACTTGTTTCGAGTTTTTTTTTTAGTAATATTACTTGTTGCTATAATTTCGTAAACACGCACGTCTTAATATCCATTCCTAATTTTTAACTAGAAATTAATATACATATTTATAAAGATACAATTCCATTTAAATGTATTGAGTAATTGTTTATACATATTTATATAATTTCTTATGAGATCGATTGTATGAATCGCGAATTATAAAATAGTAAGACTCCGTCTCTTCTACCATAAAAGTAACTGAATTTTAAGCTAATTTTAAGCTAAAAATATGATTGGATAACTTACATAGAAGACACAGACAGAGGAAGGCACTAAAGAATTCATAACTCATTGTTAGAACAATTTACTCGTATATTAGCAAACTAAAGTTTATTATATACGTTAGTTGCAATGGCAGTTCAAGAGCGCAACTGTTTCTCCACTTCGGTGGAGAAGAGACTGATAATTTTATACTCTTTGGTGGAAATGACATCACTTGATAATAGGCGGGACTTTGGTACATAGTTTTTTGGCCAAGTTCTGCAAAACAAGTTAAGTATCATTGACGTCTAGGAAGGACGTCCCCAACGTAGATTTCTGCATAAATAGAACCTAATTAAAATTTTCTAAAAAAATTATTGAATCCTAGAAACAAACTGTTTTAGTCTTTTACGAGATAAAGCTGCAAAGCTTACCATTACCGCAACAATTAAAAACCGTAGTCTGTTATTTTTCAGGTAACAACCAGTATGCGGTGGTATCAATAAATAAAGCGCCATCCATGTGCCGTTACTGGCAACTGATACGACTAGATGAATCGAGAAGAGGGTTGTATGCCCGCTTATATTGAACGAAAAGGGGTGGAAAATACACCACACTGCTGGGAAATACTATAACATCAAAAATTACTTGTTGTGTAGTTCAGAAATAAGACTGAACAGCAGAAAATCATTAACGTAGATTCACATCGTTATTGGTTACATATTATTCTAGACAATTGGTTATTGATTATCGTTACAACATTAATACCGATATTTCTTTTCCCCTTGAACCTTTAGATTTAGATACGTATAGCTAATGCCATCTGTCTTCATATCTTTGTGTTAGTGGTAATGCATGTGTGAAGTAGATGTCTGCAATATCTTATAAGTAGATACCATTTTCAAACGGACATGGATTTCGTCTGTTTACTAGCAGATATCACCTGTGACACTGTACATGAAAATTTAATTTTATTTGTCTTAAAAAAAGCAGAAACTAAATATTTTCTCTAATTTTAAAATATTCTTAGACCTATTACTAAAATTAATAGTTCTATAGTTTGCCCTAAATATATAAAGTTTAACACAACAACGGTGTGTAAAAAAATTAACGTTTGCAAGACACATAAATTTTAGTTTCTTTTCCTCTGGTTTAAGAACAAATTTGAAAGGACGATAACAAACATCACATGATATTTTAACTAATTAAACTGTGGGAACAACTACTCTGTGGACTAAAACCCCAACCAGCATTGAAGTACACCTACAATATCTATTAATAACTACATGGATTGTCAAATTCAGGTAGATTCAAGGCGTTCGATAAAATCAACCACAACAATCTTATAGCTAAATTGGTTGAGAACGGCGTGCATGGAAGTTTTTAAAATAGCCTACATAATATGTTTTCAATAGATCGCAGCTGGTAACGGTTAATGGTTACCGTTCTTTTTCATTCACAGTTACTTCTGGAGTGCCTCAAGGATCTCACTTGGGTCCATTATTATTCTTAATCTATACAAACTATATAAATAAATGTTTTAAATTTTGTAATTTTTTAATGTATGCAGATGATCTTAAGATATATTCTAAAATAAATAACCTTGCGGATTGTATGTTATTTCAAAATGATTTTGATACATTTTATAGCTACTGCTTGTTGAATAAACTACATTTAAATTTCAAGAAATATTATTATATTTGTTTTACTCGCAATAAAAGTTTATTTAGATTTGACTATAACTTTAATAACGAAAGGCTTTCTTACTTACAGGGGAAAAGCCCTAGGTGTTATTTTTGATAGAAATTAACTTTTTCCCTACATATAGATTACATTGCATTGAAAAGTAGTAAGATGTTAGGGTTTACCATTAAAGTATCTAAGGATTTTAGATGGGCAAATTCCTTAAAGTAGTTATATTTTGTTTATGTCTATAGTAAGATAAATTTTGCTTCAACCGTCTGGAATCCCCAGTATGTGGTTCATAACTCCCGTCTTGAAGCGATTCAAAACAAATTTCTTAGATACATAAATTTTAAAGTGACTATGGTATATACCAAGTGTCGGCAACTGGCGGACCGCGGTCCAGGTCCGGACCGCGGAAGGTAAAATACTGGACCGCCAAAAATTTTTTGAAAGTATAAATTACTCAAATAAATTATTTAAAAAATGTTTTTTACGTTTAAGTGTCAATCTTATCATTTTTTCTAGTATTTTACAATTGTGTGAGTGTTTTGACTTCTTACTTAGTAAGCAGATTAAATTTGAGTTCAAATTAAAATAAAAAATTAGAAATATGAATTTTCTTTCTGGACCTCGTTCAAAATTTCCAAAGTATCCGGACCCCACCTAAAATTACTTGCCGACCCCTGGCTATATACTTTCCAGAATTCGGCTTTTCTAGAACAAACATTTAAAATTGGATCTTTAGAAAATAAGAGAGATCAGAATGACGTAATATTTTTGTTCAAACTTCTAAATAATCTAATTGACTCTCCTAACTTATTAAATCTTGTAAATATTTATATACCACCCAGAAATTTTAGAATTAATACATTATTCCAAGAGTCATTTTATCACACTAACTCTGTACAAAGTTCGCCGTTGAATAGAATGTTCAGAATTTACAACAATTTATTTTCCAATATAGATAAATTTAGCGTATCACTAGCTAGCTTTAAGAGAGCACTAAAACAAATAACATTCTGTTAGTACAGATAGTTACATTATTGTTATTTATTGTATTTTATTAGTATATTTATACTGTATTTATACTATATGTGTACATGTGTGTATATGCATATATGTGTGTGTATGTATACAGGGTCGCAAAGTCCCCATGGTTCATCGGCCGTTACGTGAGAGCGATAAAGTAAATCATAGAATGCGAATGAATCACGGGCGATAGAGAAGGATGGCTATAATGAAGTCTCATAGTCACCGCCCGTTTCGCCCTTCCACAAATAAGATCCACTTCCATTTGTAATTGAGCGACCGGTGGTCATCTTTGTTTTCGTCGTCTCGCTTTTCTTTAATAGATGTCACTACTTATACAATTTCGACTTCGGTATTCCGATATGTTAATACCATCCGTTAACAGATGGCAGCACAACGCGTAACAAAGAAAACTTTTTACAGTAGCTAGTAGATACCTCTGTTTGTAAATCTAGTGACCTTGTTTCCCCTACTGAGAAGTTATTCAAATAGAGTATAGTGCTCAGCTGCATTTAAAGTTCATTTAGTTGTTATTTAAGTATACTTTTTAAAATGACTTAAAAATCCCAAGAAATAAAGCAAAATTCCCTATTTCCCCAATTCCAATAAAATCTGTAGATCTGGCATCACTCTTTCTAGAGCTGCGCATCACCTTAGACAAATTCTGCTACCCTCTGTTAACGGATTGTATTAACATATCGGAATTGTATAACGAATTGTATAAGTAGTGACACCTATTACAGAAAAGGTAAACGACGAAAACAAAGATGACCACCGGTCGCTGAATTACAAGTGGAAGTGGATCTTATTTGTGGAAGGGCGAAACGGGCGGTGACTATGAAACGTCTTCATTATAGCCATCCATCTCTATAGCATGGATTTCTATTACTTACTTTATCGCTCTCACGTAACGGTCGATGAACCATGGGGACTTTCCGACCCTGTATATGTTTGGTTTAGTTGTTAATCAATTATATTTAGTGAACATTCTTTTGGGCTTTTTCACCCACAGAAAATCATAATCATGATCCTTGGTGGACCGTTGCTGTCGTGATATTCGTGTTGAGCGATCTCAAAAACCTCGAGGTAACGAGTTTTGGCTAAGTTTATAACGAATTTTCACAAGACTCCAGGAGACGACGTGGAAACGTGGCCACTCTGGACACTAGGTACCTCGGAGACCGTTGCCGTCGTAATATTCGTGTTCAGCGACCCCAAGAACCCCCGAGTAGTAAAATTTAACTCATTTCCGTCAATATTTTCCGAGTTGTAAATTTTTCATATTTTAACTCTTCAAGATGCAATTTTAAAAATGCAATTTTCTTATGCACCGATGAAATTTTCAATTCTTATTGATCACATAGGGTCACAAACTTTCTGGACGCTCTAATGAATCGAATGCAAAAAACCGCATCACAATCCATCTTACTGCACAGATTTCAGAGGTAAGGCCGTTTTTAGTGCTTTATTTCCTCAACTAATTTTTCCCACTTTTTTCAATATAAAATTTTAGATTAAGTACAAGCAGTTTCCTAAAAATAATTTTTGTTTGATACATTTGGTGCCAGGGTATATTATAATTTTTTTTTTTTTCACAGTTGGGAAAGTACCCAATAACCCGAGGAAAAGCAAAATATTTGTGCAACCCTCGTAAAAATCGACAGAAATATTAGCGTAAGAGAACCATTGGGCGTAAATAAGTTGATTTAGAGGGAGTGTCACACGATATGATCAATGAACCGGCTACCTACGGTACGTCTCGTTTTACAGGGCATTTTTTAAATTATCAACTGAATTGCGACATAGTCGACTCCTAGTTATGCAAACAGTAACAACCCACTTATTAACTGCTCTGAAGATAGTACTATCTTATTCAAATAATTAAATACATACCGCTCTGAAGTTCTGATTTATACAATTAGTTTTGTTTATAAATCTTACGAAATGTGCGTTGTTTAAGAAAAACTGAAAGCGTAATATTTTTAAAATGGATGAAGAAAAACTGCCACTTTTGGCAGGACCTTCGGGAAGGGCAGTTAGCGTTGTGGAAACGCAAAATGTAAGTCCACATAATCGATAATACTCCAGTCGGTTATAGTAAATCGTAATAAACAATCAACATCATCTAGAATCGATGCAAGTGATAACAAACAGTCTATCCGCAACAAACGAGTGCGTTATCGTTAAATTTCCTACAATGTTTTGATATTTCTGATCTGAAAATATTTAGCTGCAAAAATGATAAATATGATCATATCAACAATCTATTCTAGGAAACCAGCAGCTCAGAATCTTTATCCGTGAAGCTAAGTATAATAAGGAATCCATTTTATGGAACTGACAGTGGACCTATAGGCAAGCTGGTACCAACTGGAGAAAGGATAACCTACACATGGAGCAACATTAACGTTTTTACAAGCCCTAGGAAGAATTATAGAAGAAGGTACATCTGTTTTGGGGAAAGGGCTGCTTCTACCGAGGAAAGTCAAGGAAAACATATTTTAAAGAACGGTAAGTGTGTGCTTTACCTTTCTAGTAAGGTTATTTTTGTGCGACGTTGTTTCTAGTTTGTGGAATAGCGCGTCCAGGGGAACTGTTGGCTATTTTAGGCTCTAGTGGTGCAGGAAAATCCACCCTACTAAATGCCTTGACTTTCAGGTCTGTAAAGACTATCACTGTGACCGGAATGAAGTATGTCAATGGTAATCCTGCTATTCCTAAGACTCTGACGAGCAGGTCAGCTTACGTCCAACAGGACGACCTGTTCATTGGCAACTTGACAGTGAGGGAACATTTGACCTTCCAGGTAAATTTTCTCATTTTCAAAGTAATCTGAAGAAAGAAAGTTTTTCAATATAGATAATAGTTTCTCCGTAAGAGAGTAGTCAATTGTATGAATCTCGAAGGGTTTCAATAACATCTGTAGACAAACATGAAACATGCAGGTTGTGATTTAGAGAATAACTTTATTTGACGTAAATAGATAAAGATTATTCGAAAGTTAATCTTGTACTTTTAAAGACTTTAAGCTGATTCAAACGATACTCCTCAACTGACACTGAATTACACCCCCAATATCTAGCAAATTAAATTAGACAAGCTAGTCACTAATCTAGAATAAAACTTAATTTGTCCAACTGTACAGTGTAAACGATTGGAATGGAAACCGCAAATAAAATACGCCCTTTGTAATTTATGCAAAAATGCTTCTTTTGACACCACTGTTTCGATTATGACAACTACAACTATTGAAGAAAATAGTGATGGTGATTAACCTCCGATTCTAAATAATTTTTATATTTTGTAGTTATATCTACAGGGTGATTCAATAACAATGGGAAAATCGAAAGCTGAAGATACTACACGTGAAATGGTGACCATTGGCGCAAACATGCCTTATCCGAAAGTTGATAGTTTCGGAAATACAGGGTGTTGAAAGTTAAAATTTTAAATCGTTTTTTGCGATTATTCTGAAAATATGTAGGTTAGAAACTTGAAAATTTGTGAAACTATATTTTTTTAGGCGACAAATAAGATGCGTGTTGTAATTTCAGCATTGCTCATAGAGGGCGCCACTTACGACCAATTTTACCGAAAATTTAGTTAATAACTTTTTACCCTGTATGTCTAACATGAAACTTGATTCAAAACCTGAAAGAGCAATCATTTTTCTATTAATTGTGTATTCTTGTTTCATTTCGATATCTCGATCCGTTTTCGAGAAAAATCGATTTAACGAATAATACGAGAAATTAAAAGCGAAACAAACCAAGTGTTTCTTCGTGTTATTACAACGATTAACAATAAAGCGAATGAAATTCGTAATAATGATTTAAAGTCAGTGTTCGAAAGGAAAAATGATTGCTCTTTCAGGTTTTGAATCAAGTTTCATGTTAGACATACGTATATGGTAAAAAGTTATTAACTAAATTTTCGGTAAAATTGGTCGTAAGTGTCGCCCTCTATGAGCAATGCTGAAATTACAACACGCATCTTATTCGTCGCCTAAAAAAATATAGTTTCACAAATTTTCAAGTGCCTAACCTATATATTTTCAGAATAATCGCAAAAAACGATTTAAAATTTTAACTTTCAACACTCTGTATTTCCAAAACTATCAACTTTCGTATAAGGCATGTTTGCGCCAATGGTCACCATTTCACGTGTAGTATCTTCAGCTTTCGACTTTCCCATTGTTAATGAATCACCCTGTATATTTCGTATGATTGTTTCTGTCAAATTACACTTCTTTATTTGGATATTTGATATGGATTTTATTTCTTTAACTATGTTCTACCAATTTGATTCTTCTGTAGTTTTTAAGTATAATAGCTGATTAATAAATGAATAAACTGTATTTTTTTGGTAGGTGTCACTTCGCGGGTTGGTATAAAAAATCACCCCCCCAAAAATATAATTCTCGTTTTCAATCGCTTTTAATCGAGCGAAAATTCTGGAAAAAATCTAAATAATATGTAATGTAATTCGTAAACATTTATAAACAATTTTAACTTCATTAAGACATCTCGAGTAGTTCCGAAAAAAATTAAATTTAATGATTGCAAGATGTTTTAGATGAAGTACAAGTGCGATTTTGAGATTGCTAGATACGCACTGTGATTAATTTTGTAATTAATTAATTTCTAAATATCGCTACCTACCAACTTTCTCAGGGATATACTAAAACATATTTTTTTAATTACGTTTTTAGTATTGTATGTCAATTATTAGAGTGTAAACATTAACACTCTTGCTCATATAGTTTCAACTTCTCTAATACGTAAAATTTTATTTTACATGAAATGGGTAATATTGTTGAAATAATTGAAATTACTCTATTTTTCTAAACTCAAGTGACCTCCTATCCATAAAAACGTTTTTTATTAACTATATCATGTAAAGTAGATATAAACTTTATTTAATACAGTTTTTATTAATTTTTAATTCATTAAATGTAAAATTATTGATTAAATGACTTAAGAAAAACCTCCAATATTTCAGGCGGATACAAAAATACATAAAATACTAAGTAAATCGGTGATGTGGATATTGTTCTTGAAAATTTTTTGAACTTGATTCTCTTGCATGAAAAATAGGGTGTTCTATTTGATATTTTCAATTGACCTTAGTTCGACCCTGAAATTTAAGGTCAACGTCAAATTCAAAGTCAGCAGTCTGTTGGTTTCTTGATATTTTACAAATTTCATGTGAAACTTTTTTTTGATAATTATCGGGCGAGTTCAGGTCTTTTTGGCACACTCGGGATATATATTTAGGGAACATATTCCGTCTTTACAGAAGGAAATTGACTTTGGCACAGTTAATTGTATTTTCCTCGAAAATTGTACATTTTCAGCAATTGAGTACGGTTTTTTGCGTAAAATAATAAAATTTTGCACTCTAATATGTGATGGACAGCGGTCTCTACAAGAGTCTCGAAAACTAACAACAGTGATGTATTGAATATCCACAATACATTGTTATTTTTTTGTAATAGTGGTAAAAATTTAATTTAAAGCATAATTCTCTCTCCTGAGCTTATGGAGGCTTTTTTCAAAACACCCTCTGTATTGTTAAGTTTTCCGGTTCAAAATTTTGCAGATATTTTAGGCAAAACAGAAAATGCCATAAAAATATCATTTAAAAAATGCGTAAAAAGTTTGTTACTGTACAAAAAATGTACAGGGTGTTTTTCATTTTTTCTACAATTCATTTGTATTCCCGGTTTTCGTTGGTTGCAAATTTTCGCATGGATGCCGTACTCCAGCAGCGTGACCATCCATCCATCTAATTAAAATTGCATCTATTCGGACAAATATAAATTAACTACATTTCGGGTAATTTCCGCTAAATTGCTTATCGCAATTGCTAAATTGGCAGAGCTTGGTAGTTAAATTGACGCGCATATGGTTCTATTCATTCCCGTCGCGTCGCACTCCGACAAAAAGCCTAGAAAGGCACACATAAATTTGTCTAATTTACTAATGCTTGCAAAATAGAAAAGGTGGATTTAGTTCGATTTTGGCCATGTTTTTCTAACATTACTTATTCTTTTATGCGAAAATATGGAATAAAATTGTATAATCTTTTAAATTATACTCACTAGAAAATCTACATATTTTACTTTTAATTAAAGTTTTGTCACAGGTATTAGATAATAATATTTAGGAGTTAGGTTATTACAGAAAAAAGATACATAAAGTATTGCAAATTAAAAAAGAACTCAAAATATTTGTTTTGTTTATAGATTTCCGTGGCAGTTGCCAAGCCTTCAACAGTTTCCAGGCTGACTGCAACGTCACTGGTTTAAATTTTTTTCTTCTGGATAATCTGAAAACACAGATTAGGTCCTATTGCCGATATTTAGATTTGTACACAAACACTGGTCCACATCTTTTCGATGTTTAAAATCACTGGCTTGTGAAATTTCGGCTTTGGTTTTCTGATGTCATTTCCAAATACCATCTAATTTTAGATTATCAACTTTGTTTAAATTATGTTGATTTAATTGTTTTGATCGAAATAACTCATTTATAGGAAAAAAAAAGAAAATTGTTATCTGGACTTTTATAAGTGGAAATGGTAAAGGGGCTTATTATAATAAACGAAAAAAAAATGCGTTAGCAGGGGTGGGGGGTTGAAAATTTGTGAAAAATTGTATCATTGGGATTTCTGGAGAAAGTTGACATCAAACAAAAAAGTATCCAATACAAAAGTTGTAGATCATGAAAAAATCTACAACTTTCGTAGAGGTCACTTTCTAATATAACCTCAAAATTTTCGAGAAAAATTCGAAAAACCGTTTTTCTCTGATTTCTCGTTTTTTATTTCTCATTTCCGCAAAAATAACTTAATTTTGATGAAACTTAGAAAAAGTATATCTTTCTGTGTCTTAAATAACTAAATTTTTTTTAGATAAAAAAATCAATCATATTGTTAGGTATAAAAAAACAACTTTTTTCTAATCTGAGCCACCCCGTATCTCTTACCATTTCCTAGATCTTAATGCTATCCCATCTTTATCTTGGCCACATTGTATATCTATGAATTCATCAAAATTAAAAAAAATAAGTGCACTAATCGGAAAAAATGTGTATAGCAATACTGTACAAAAATAAAATTTAGGGTCAAACAATGAGACACTGTTTTTTTTTGTATTTTTTAAAATATTGTAGATAGACTTAAGTAATTCAAGAATTCTATTAAGAGGAAAAAGATTTTGGTCAAATCTCTACTATATACCTTAAAATAACGAAATAATTTCAACTACGATGAGGGCTAGAACAATAGAAACTCGTACAAAAAAATCAATCAAATATAAATATCGGTCAGAAAACTTATATCTCTAGTTTAAAGTTTGTTTTTAAGAAAAGAGCGATATGTCTCGAAATTTCAGGAAGTTTAAACCGATAATGTGACAACCGGTCGGGATTTTCTCTGATCATAAACTTACATATGCAATTAAATAATTAAAACTTTTAGGCACTAGTGAGGATGGATCGTAACATTTCCTATGACCAGAGAATGAACAGAGTGAAGGAAGTCATATCAGAGGTAAATTTTACTTATATTTATTTGGTGTTACACCCTACACACTTTTGAAAAATGTTCTAAATCTACCATCATACTTGTTAAATTTCTTAATTGCGTTGTAAGACATTTTTACATAGCATTTTAGTTTTTTCACTTTCACGAGAAATAGCGATACCGTTTACCCTGACCAACATTGAATCTAGTCAACAGTAGTATCATTCGTTAGCCGAACCCACCAGACATATACCGATTTTTAACTTAATGAGTTGTCATGAGTATTCCATAGGTGAGCTATTCACAGAGTAGCTGTTTTTCACCGTATAATTTTAAAAATTGCTTTAATTCCTTACTGGCGACATAGCAGGTCACTCTTTGTCAGTTCGGCCGCACAGATGACTTAAGCATTGAGTAGCAGTGGCCATTCAAATAGCACTGTGTTGGAATTTATAATTCTAAAATTATTCCAATAATGTATCGAAGTATTTTATTTTAGTTGGCACTAAAAAAATGTGAGCACACCACCATAGGCACCCCAGGTCGTCTCAAAGGAATCTCGGGAGGAGAAAAGAAGCGTCTCTCCTTCGCTGCAGAAGTTCTCACCAACCCATCCTTGTTCTTCTGCGATGAACCTACCTCTGGACTAGACTCCTTCATGGCCCTTAACATCGTACAAGTGCTGAAATCGATGGCGCAGACTGGGAAAACTGTGGTGTGCACCATACACCAGCCTAGCTCCGAGTTATACGCCATGTTTGATAAAATATTGCTCATGGCGGAGGGAAGGGTGGCCTTTCTGGGGACGCCAGATGAGGCTCAGGAGTTTTTTGCGAGGTAAATATTTGAATTCTCTACAAGGTGACTTTTCAATATGACAAGTATATATGGGATATCTGTAACCAAAAATATTCATAAATAAATGCAATAGGAGACCCTTATGGATGCGCCGCCCATGGATATCATTTGCTTAAAATCATATCAAATCGATAAGCTTAAGCTTCTTAAGCTTATCGATTTGTAACAAGTATACCTTTTTTATTTCGAATCTCTATATTTTGACGTTAACAATCTGCCAATAAACTGTGTACCATTATTAATGACTCATCCTGTATACGTACTTGCTAGGCAAGGTTGCACTAAACTAGTTACATCTCAAGCACACACAGTTGATGAAAAATTTTTTTCTCTTTCTTAATTATCACCTGACTGTCGTTGAATTTCAAAGGCGTAACTTTAAGAAATGGCTTACTATAAGCAGACTAATATTAAAATATTGCTTGACTCTAAGAAACCAGTCTGTCTGTATTCAGAACTATTTAATGTAAAGGTAATAGAACGAAATTATTTAATATCATTATTTGTAGTTTAGAAGCGCCATGTCCCAGAAACTACAACCCGGCGGACTATTTCATCCACTTACTAGCCGTAGTACCTGGAAGAGAAGAATCCTGCAAACAAGCCATTGCAATGATCTGTGACAGTTTCGAGAGATCTGATATAGGCGTGAAAATGATCGTTGACTCTGCATCCAAGGTGAGCATTGAGTGACAATCTGATTTTTCCCTTATAGTGCAGTCCGCAGAGGCCGAAAAGTTACTGTTGGTGACATTTCCCTGATAACTCGGAAATAACTACACAGGAATACTTTATATGATGAGTACAATAACAGGCTAATTCGCTGACAAAGTATTTTATCAAGAAAAAAAGTTAACAATTTAATCTTGAAAAATTTTTTTTAGTAGTTTTCTTTAAATAACTCAGCGGTGTGAATTTGTGCGAAAAAATGCTTAGGACATGATTTTGTTCGTAATAAAACTAGCTACAAAATGGCGGTGGTCCGATTACGAAATTTGCAATAACAAAGCCGTGAGACTGAAAAAACGGTATAAAACGTAATTTTTTTAAAGTTGCTGTAAAAATGTCAATTATAAACAAAAATTGATGAAACTTTCGAAAACTATAGTTCAATATATATACAATAATGACGCTAAAGCCGAAAATCAGGAGAGTAAAACTGTTTGTTCTATGAGGTGTTGTACATTCATCGGCATTTGAAACTCGAAACTTTGCCAAATTTGTTTGAAGTTTTGCTGACACTTGAAATTTGGTACACACATAATGTAAATATGCAGAAACCAAAAGCAATTTGCAAAATTCAATTATCTTCATTTTTGCAGCTTTGGTAAGGTTTTATACGTCACCCTAGTTTTATACGTCACAGTTTTTTTTAATTTTTGGACGTATATTTATGTATATTTATAAAATATTCCATCACGGTAGATTAACCACCACAATTACCTACAATTAAAACAAAAAATTTAATTTTCATCGTTTAAATCCTAAGCTACTTAACATTTTGCGCCTGTTAGCTGAAGTCGTACATTATTCAACATATCAACATAAAACAAAAACGTACTGTGGGGTAAACCATTAACTTTTCATTTTCGAGGGCGAGCTCCGCTCTTCGGCGCTTGTATTCTATTAGAAATATGCAACAGTAAATTTAAACAATTGTTTACTTAAAGTTAAAGGTTTACCCCACACGTACGTTTTTGTTTTATGTTGATATGTTGAATAATGTACGACTTCGGCTAACAGGCGCAAAATATTAAGTAGCTTAGGATCTAAACAACGAAAATATATATTTTTTAAATTATAGGTAATTGTGCTGGCTAATCTACCATAATGGAATATTTTATAAATATACATAAATACCCAAAAATTAAAAAAACGGTGACGTATAAAACTAGGGTGACGTATAAAACCTTATCAAAACTGCAAAAATGAAGATACTTGAATTTTGCAAATTGCTTTTGGTTTCTGCATATTTACACTATGCGTGTGTTCCAAATTTCAAGTGTCAGCAAAGCTTCGAACAAATTTGGCAAAGTTTCGAGTTTCAGATGCCGATGGATGTATAAAACCTTATAAAACAAAAAGTTTTGCTCTCCTGATTTTCGGCTTTAGCATCTTTATTATATATACAGGGTGTTTCAGAAAGACCTTCCGTAAATTCAGGGGGTGATAGTACGACAAAAAATAAGAATTTTTTGTCTTATGAACTATATGTCTATCTCCTCTTGTTTTCGAGATACAGAGTGACAAAATAAAATTTTTGAAACAGAATTTTTACGAAAATTTCCAAACGGTGCGAAATATTTTTATGAAATTTAATATTCCGGGGTTTTTAAGGACGCCAAATACGCTGGTCTAATTATTTTTTGTATAATTCATAGAGGGCGCTAGTTATGCTACATTCGTATTACATTTTAAGTTCTAATTTTTTTGAGGTTAGGTTCGAGCTCCAATTTCTAATGTACAATTTTATTTTCTAAAAATAATATACGCTTGTTAGAAGTTCCTAATGTGGACGATTTTCGAGAAAAAAGACTTACTTGAACTCTTACAATATTACGGTGAAGAAAATAAGTGACTTTTCTCAAAGTAGGCTTATGTCAAAACTTATTGATGGATGTCTCATAAACAACGCATACATTCTTAGTAATATTTTAAACTCTAATTAACTTTATATCAAAATTTTAGTGACTGTTATTAGTCATTATTAACTACAGTCACTAACAATCACTAAAATTTTGATATAAAGTTAATTGGAGTTTAAAATATTACTAAGAATGTATGCGATGTTTATGAGACATCCATCAAAAAATTTTGACATAAGCCTACTTTGAGAAAAGGCACTTATTTTATACACCCTAATACTGTAACAGTTCAATTGAAAGTCTTCTTTCTCGAAAACCGTTCACATTAGGAAGTTCTAACAAGAGTACATTATTTTTGGAAAATAAAATTGTACATTAGAAATTGGAGCCCGAATGGTAAAAACCCTAACCTTAAAAAAATTAGAACTTAAAATGTAATATGAATGTAGCATAACTAGCGCCCTCTATGAAATATCCAAAAAATAATTAGACCAGCGTATTTGGCATCCTTAAAAACCCCGGAATACCAAATTTCATAAAAATAGTTCGCGCCGTTTGGAAATTTTCGTAAAAATTCTATTTAAAAAATTTTATTTTGTCCCTCTGTATCTCAAAAACAAGAGGAGATAGACATATAGTTCATAAGACAAAAAATTCTTATTTTTTGTCGTACCTACTATCACCCTCTGAATTTACGGGAGGTGTTTCTGAAACACCCTGTATATTGAACTATAGTTTTCGAAACTTTTATCACTTTTTACATATAACTGACAATTTTACAGCAACTTTGAAAAATTGACGTTTTATACCGTTTTTTAAATCTCACGGCTTTGTTATTGCAAATTTCGTAATCGGTCCACCGCCATTTTGTAGCTATTTTTATTACGAACAAAATCATGTCCTAAGCATTTTTTCGTACAGTCATCCCTCTGAGTTATTTAAAGAAAACTACTAAAAAAATTTTTTTTCACAATTAAATTGTTAATAACTTTTTTCCCTGATAAAATACTTTGTCAGCAAATTAGCCTGTTATTGTAATCATCATTTAAAGTAGGCCTGTGTAGTTATTTCCGAGTTATCAAGGTTTGACACAGGCCGAACCTCTACCAACTGGACTATTATAATACTGTTCCTATTTTTAGACAACTGAACTGAACGACTTAGAAGCCGACATATGGTTTAATGGTCAAAATGGAAGCAGCCGGTACAAGGCATCTTGGTTTGCTCAGTTCAGAGCACTTCTTTGGAGATCCTGGTTAAGTATCGTAAAGGAACCACTGCTTGTAAAAGTTAGACTACTTCAAACTGTAGTAAGAAGGCTGCTTTAATATGACACTGGGCATATTTTTAATTAGTGGCATTTTAGATGATCGCATTGGTGTTGACATCTATTTATTACGGGCAAGAGTTGGATCAAGACGGAGTGATGAATATCAACGGCGCGCTGTTCATTTTTCTAACGAACATGACTTTCCAGAATGTTTTTGCTGTGATTACAGTAAGTAGCATCTTTAAAACGTGATTTAGTGATTAAATTTCAATTAATGAAGACCTAATTTCCAGGTATTCTGTTCGGAGCTGCCAGTTTTCTTGAGGGAACACAGGAGCGGTATGTACCGTACTGATGTTTATTTTCTCAGCAAGACAATAGCCGAAACACCAATTTTCCTTTTGATGCCAGTCATCTTTACTTCCATCTGCTACTTCTCAATAGGGTTGAATCCAGAATGGAGTAGATTCCTTATTGCCTGTGGGATCATTACCTTGGTCGCTAATGTCTCAACTAGTTTTGGTAAGTCAGATATATTTAGATTTATCACTTTCAAATTGTTTAAATAATGTATTTACCTTTATATTTTTGCTTCGCAATATTTGCTGACTGTCTTATTTGATTGAAATATGTTGCGTCTGATGTGATGGAAATGCAAATAATTTGTATTTGGATTTATGTAACGAGATAAGAAAAACAAAATTAAAACAACAATGATATTTAAAATATATAAAAGAAGAAATAAAGTTATTGTTTATTATTCTTCAGGTTACATGATATCATGCGTATCTGGTAATGTTTCTATGGCTCTGTCGGTGGGACCACCACTTATAATACCATTCCTTCTGTTTGGAGGATTCTTCCTTAATATCCAGTAAGTATTAAATTGCACTAAAATCATTATAAATTTTTGGAGGAGAATGTCAAATACATTCATACTTAATTCGTTTTCAGGTCGATTCCTATATATCTTCAGTGGCTCTCTTACTTCTCTTGGTTCAAATATGGCAATGAAGCTTTGATGATCAACCAATGGGAGAATGTCACCGACATATTGTGTCCAAACGCCAACGCCACCTGTTCCCCCAATGGTCATATTATTTTGGAGACCTACGCATTTTCAGAAGTAAGCAAAATTTGTTAATTACTGATATATTAGCTGATGAAAGTTAATTTTTAGGAACACTTATCAATGGATATAATCTGGTTGTTTTCTCTGATACTGGGATTCAGAATGGCGGCGTTTTTGGCATTAGTGTGGAAAAGTTATCAGAAAGAGTAGAAAATGATCAGAGGAAATGTGTTTTATATCTAAGATACACTTTTTATGCAACTAACAATTTTTTGATGTGTACTAACGTATTTTCTTCAGGTTTTCACAACGCATTACATTAAAAATTATTTAAAAGTAAAACATTTTTATTAGTTTCCAAACAGTTACTGAGCAATAAAAATATTTTGAATAGAAAATGAATATTCAAAGGATTTTAATATAGTCTACAAAAATGTTCGATATGTTATTATTTTAAATTAATACGCATTTGTTAACAACACAAGTAACGACAAATCATCACGATTTATTTGCACAAATTAAACGTGTAGATTTATTTGACGTATGGATGGAAAATCATTTGGTCTCCATATACAGGGTGTTTCCTGACTACGATCCGTAACTTCAGGACACAATTTCTTATGGTATTTAAAGAAAGAAGTTCCTATAAACATGTTGTTGGAAACCTTTAGATTTCAAGATACAGGGTGTTGAAAATTTAAAAAAATATATTAATATTTGAAATAAATTTGGAACAGTCAATGTTAGATTCTTAAAATTTGGCAGTTATTGTACGTTGGTAAAGAGTTACATTTTTAGTATAAACTGTCGACGTGTTAGTCATAAAATGTAGAACGCCAATGGATTTTTTTAATTTTTATTATTTTCGGACTCGCCTAGCATTTTACAACAAAAAAGGTGTGTTCAATTTTTTGCCTAATTCTAACCTATTCTTAGAAAAAAAGTTATTTATTTAATTCAGCGGCAACAAATAAGAGACACTATGGTATGCCCTTTTTTGTTGTCTCAGTTACTTGTTTGGTACCGAGATTGTTGGCATTTTGCTAGTTATAAGTTGTCAATCAAAACTGCGGATTAAACAATAAAATTCGAAAATTAATCTTTACTAACGCTGAAATGACTCACTGTCAGATGCATTTGATCTACAGCTTAGCAAATGGGAATGGGGAAGAAGCACGGCGAATTTATCAGGAACGTTATCATAACAGAGTAACGCCATGTGCTAAATCAATTAGAAAGTTACATCTCAGATTGAGTGAAACTGGTAATTTTAAGCGTAGTATGGGAATACCTTCAACAGTAACAACCTCAGAGTTAGAAGAAGCTATACTTTGAGAGATAGAAAAAGATCCTTCCACCAGTACCAGGAAGATAGTATTGCAACTTCATGTAAGTCCAAAGACTCTTTGGAAGGTTTTGAAAGCTTGTCAGCTGTTCCCGTACCACATACCACGGGTATAAGCTCTGCTGCCCAGTGTTTTTCAGCCAAAGCTAGGTTTTTGGTAAGTTACTCCATACAGTGGCACATAATAACAATTTTTTGACGAAAATTTTATTTACTGATGAGGTCACTTTTTCGGGAGAAGCAATTATTAATATTCATAATGAACATTTTTGGGCGGCCGAAAATCCACATGCAATAAGAGATGGTCGTTTTCAGCAATCATTTTCGATGAATGTATGGATAGGGATTATTCATGACTATCTTATTGGACCATACTTTTTACCAGCTTGATTAACTGGTGACTCGTATAGACTCCGGACACATGTTTCTAGGGACTTTTTTCTTTAAATACGATAAGAAATTGTGTCCTGAATTTAGAAACCGTACTTAGGAAACACCCTGTATAGCGTGACATTTCTTCTCGATTTTGAGGAAAAAATCTAAAAATCTAAAAATATTCCTAGTTTTCATTTCCCAGCTTTATTCAAAAAATTAAAAAAATATTCTATCAACAGAAGGTTCGTCCTATACAGTGTAGGAAAGTACCGATCGTCTATCTGAAGTTACGTGAGAGCGATAAAGTAAGCCATAGAAATCCATGAGATAGAGAAGGATGGCTATAATGAAGGCGTCTCATAATCACCGCCCGTTTCGCCCTTCCACAAATAAGATCCACTTCTTATAATATGTTCTACTTACTTCTTTTTTATAATATTTGAAGAAAAAACATCACTCATAGTTTTGAAAACGAAAGCAGATTGATTTTCAAAACGTTAATTAAGTAAAATGCGTGATATAGTGATGTGTATTTTTATTTCGTTTTTTTCAGTGCGTATGACAAAAACAGTTTTATAGAATAACCCTCGAATAATCGATGCTATAATCCATACATAATTCACTTGATCCATTAAGCCCCCCATACACCTGCGAACAAATTGCACAACTAAGGTGTTGGTTGAGGCGCTGCGCTGTGCAATTAGTTGCAGAAATTCAAAACTGTTTGGAATTAATTGCACAACGAGAGGCGTAGCGCAACTGTCTCATCGTGTATGTGAGTACTCACGACATATTGTGCAATCACCTCAGTTGTTTTCAAGCGTGATAACAGGTTCTTTTTGTATAAATGGTGTTACCATTTCAAGTAATTCACCAAAAGTTATGGGGTCCATTCGCAAATAATTTTTATATTCAAGTGGTGCACTCAATTGAAGTTCTTTGAAGATACTCTTTCATCCAGACTCTTTGCTTCCTTTTTCTTTTTTGACACCAACATCCAACGCAATAGAAATTATTATAGCTAAACAGGTTTCGTCGCGAGACGCCATGTCACTATTAAAACAAGACAAAAGCAACTGGAGTTTGCAAAAAAAATGTGTATAGTGTATGGGGACCTTGTTTGCACAACAGCCTGTTGTACAACGTACGTTTGCACAATTTGTTCGTAGGTGTATGGGGGGCTTTAAAATATCTAAACAAAAACATTGTTTCTTGTCATAATCCTTTGAATTATAATAGCCTAACTTAATAATAGATTGTGATCCATTTAACAAAATGATGTTTTCATATTCGACTCCTTTCGTCTTCGATATTTACTAACACATCTCTAGATGTACAGCAAAATACATTCGATAATATAATTTCATGAACTAGTGAAACACTTTTTCCAAATACATAACAGCAGATGTTCAGCTAAAATAATGCCATACCTTACTAAAAGCTTTTTCTCAGTATATTATACGTGAAAGCATAAGCTAGAAAACTGGTACGATGCACTCATGCTGAAAGGATATCGACAGATATTATTTTCAGCCAATCCAATTTGACGCTCTCTTTTAAAAAGGTACAAGCTAGGGAGTATCAATTTACTAAACTAGAAGCAAATGACAGCTAATATTTCCCTTGCAAGTATTTCTCTGTGGCTTCTCGGTGTGGCGGCTTAAATATTCTTGGTATTTGCATCGTTCTATTTGAATTAAAAATTATCTAAGTCCTTTGCATCGAGATAAAATATGTCAGAAGAGAGGAGAACAATGTATCTGCATTTAGTGTTTGTTGAGAAGTAAAAAATTGAGGATTTAACATGAAGGTAAATGATATTGAGGGCACCAGCCTGAATGTTATCAAATCTTATGGAACTGATGACCTTTCAGCTTCAAATGTAAGTACGCTGTTTTATCCAAAGAATATTTAATTTTTTTGTTCTTTTATTGAGTGTTAATGAACTATTTTTAAATTAATATCCAGGACCGTGGAAATATTAGTGACGAAAATTTTTTTTTATGATTTTCCTAAAAAGTAATAAAAATCAAGTAGACGGTAATTCATGCAGACCTTACTGTTCGTTCAAAATGTTTATTTTGCTTATTTTATCTGCGAATGCTTATTATAACTTGTTAAAATGACTTTAAAAAGTATAACGTTGTTAACAGTTCTAGACCTGCTATTGAAATATTTAAGATATTGCGGCTGAGTTTGCTAGAGTTCTACAAATAATATACACAAAACTGTACAACAATTAACAAACTTCATCCACCACACCCTTATACATTTTTCAGCATACCTGCTAACTTTATTTGAGTTTTTGTTTTTTTCATATATTACTTATAAAATATATTTCAAATTTGTGAAAAAATCTATTTATTAAAAAATTGGTGATTTTTAATTGTTTTTTTTAACTTTTGCATTTTACTTTAAAAATAGATTATAATTGATAATTCTAATTAAATCTACAAATTTATGAGAAAGTTCATGAGAAAATGTGATTCTTTATAAAAATTCCTGCCTGTCCCCAAACTCTTAAGGAATATCACTATATTATTTATTTTATATACAGAGTATTGCATTTTTTAATAAAATTGAAATTTTCTACCTACAGACAAAGTACTTTAAACTTCATTTAGAGATATTGATAGTGATTTTAACAGGGCTATAAATATGTATAACTTTCAGTTTTGAAAAATAAAATAAATAAATATTTCATATTACTTAGGTATTGTCTGAAGTTACTTATTTATGGCATAATTTTAGTTTTTACTTTATGCCTATAAAAAAATTATTAATCAAGAATCAGTTAAGGGTTATTTTCCTGAAAATAGTTTTACTTAACCCCAAAATCTCAGTGAAACAAACAAGCAAACAACAACAAGCAGACAAGTAAAACACTAGAACACACTATATAGGCTGTTACAAATTCGCTTCTCACTACAGGGATCTCGAAGACAGTAAAAGATACGAAGTAGTTTAAATGGGGGCAAAGTCAGGGGACCAACATTATGCCTCTAAAAAATCGAGGCTAACATGATGACGAAATTTTGGAAATCCGTTTTTGTTTCATTTCAGCTTTGTTTGGCGTCATATAGAAAAAAGAAGAACACTTTCTAATGACAACTTTTTGCCCTCTGTCGAATGGCATAATCAATTTTTATATGTAACGTTTCGTCTTTCCAGGACCTTTATCAACTTCATTTTTTTAAATACGAGCCTAGAAATTTTATTACATTGTTTGCAAGCCTTCATGACCCCCAATACTGTACTGCCCCAGCTCGAACCAGATTCAGACGTTTTGTCTCGAAAAATTCATCTTCATTGTATTCGTTCGAAATTTATCTAAATTTTTTATTTAGATTTCTATGTTGATTGAATTATGGTACACTCAAGTGTCGTTAGACCCTGTGAAATCCACCCAGTTATTTAAACTATTACCATCACACGTTACAATAAAACAATATTAGGTAGGTATAGTTTTAATCCCGTGCCCATAGTTATTTCTAGGTTTTCGAGATCCCTGTACTGAGAAGCGAATTTGTAGCAGCATGTATATCGTACACTTCAATAAGTTGACGTTTCGAAAATAAATTTATTTTCGTTTGTTTTTCGTATTATTATTTTTATTCTGTTATTCCAGTTTCTGAAATCGAAAACAGATTGATTTTCGAAAAGTCAATAACTTATTGAAATGCGCGAAATCTAAATAGTAAGGTTTTTTTTTCAAGATTTGCAAAATACTCAGCTAAATAAAAAAAAGTCACTTATGTAGATTCTTCTAATTATTCTCTAATTTATTTTTTATTTAAATCACAAAATTTTTAATTAACTTACTTAATTACGGGTTTCATAAGAGTATCTAAGAAATGAGGTACTTAATTATATTTTTTGAAAAACAATTAAAATTTCACATTTACGAAATACGTAGGATATTTAAAAAAATTCAGATACTTTGCTAGTGATCACTTTAAATTTTTTCAAAAAATAGTTATCAAATAGTCAAGAAAGTAATGACATTTTTAAAAGTTTGTGTACAGGCTGTCCTAAAGTTCGTATCTCTGGCCCATAACAGACAAACGAAAAACAACAATAAAAACCTGTTCTGTGAAAAACAATCACTGTAACTTCTGTCACAAATCTGTATACATATTAGTTGCTATGTTCTTCTTAAGAAGGGTCACTCCACCAAGAAAAATAGAACAATACACATAATGACGGTAAGGATAACCAAATATAGAAAATATTGAACAATTTTAAATTTAAGTAATAAAATATAACAATAACTAATATGTTTATTACTTTAAAAAATGTTGGATATGCATGCCTCCTACTTCTAAGCATTTATCCAATCTTTTCCTAGCTTCCCTTGTAGCTTTAAACAACGTTTTTCTTTCTCACAAACATGTAGAATCTTTTGCTTTAAATGTTTTTAATGTTCCCCATAAAAAATAGTCTAGGGGGGTTAAGTCTGGAGACTTTGAAGCCCATTCTACAGGCCCATTAATTTCAATTCAATTAGTTCCGAAAGCATTTTTTAAATAGTCTGTAACTCTTTCAGCTTTATGTGGAGGAGCACCATCGTGTTGCAACCACATATTCAACCTGAGCTGCAGCGGCACATGTCCAAGCAGTGCTGGAAGCTCCTCTTGCAAAAACTGTAAATAGCTATTAGCGTTCAATACACTTTCAGAAAAGTACGGACCAATTAAATGCATTCCAATAATGCCACACCAAACATTTATTCCATAATGGCCCTGATTTTGAATGGGATTAACATAGTGTGCATTTTCAGTGGCCCAATAATGTTCGTTTTTTTTATTTGGCTTACCATTACTTATAAAACGACTCTCATTGGTCCAAAGAATGTGTTGTAAGAGTCTATTATCTATTTCCAAATTAACCATTATTTGGGCTACATAATTAAGTTTTTTTTCAGCATGTATGTCAGATAAGTGCTCCAAGTTATTTAGCCTATAGTCATGGTAACAATTGCAGCTCAAAATTCTTTGCACAGAGCTTCTTTTTAAATGTAATGCAAAAGTGGCCTGCCTTATAGAATTTCTAGGATTTTCCTCAAAATATTGTAATAGCCTAGCTACGGTAATATCGTTACATTGACTGAAATTCCTTTCCATTTTTTTGATGAAAATGCATTTTCGTTAGCACGCAAAATTCGTTCTAATCTGGCAAATATTTTTGGGTTAACAGCTTGACGCTCTGGATATCTCTCATGACATAAGTTAGCGGCTCTTCTGGCATTTTTTGACATTCACCATAAATTAAAATCATGTCAACTTTTTCATTGTTCGTGAGCATTTTTTATCTTTTACTAGTTTGTTTATCAAGCAAGAAATAGCGTTTGACAGAAACTAATATGTAAACATACTTGTGACAGCAGTTTCAGCTATTATTTTCACAGCAATGTTGATTAAATCATGACTAATTCCAATACAATAAGAATAGTATATTATGTTACTAGGAGTAGAAGGCGATCATTATGTGTTGAGCCCAAAAGTTTGCTCGCCGAGGCGTTAGCCGAGGCTGAGCAAATTGGGCAAAACACATAATGAGCCTTCCACTCCGAGTGACATATACTATTTTTTCTTCAAGCGTGAATATAAAAAATTACTAATTTTGAAAATTTATAGCGGATAACGCGATGTTCAATCTCAGCACAAAATAAAATCAGTAGGTAGGTAATACTATTTATTTTATACATTTTATACATTTTATTGATTAATTAAACATGACAGTTTTAACCACTTTATTCATGAATAAAAAAACAAATGTAACAATTATTTTTCTTTAATTTGAATTAAACGAATAAACATCTAAATTACCTACATGTCTATCATCAAACTTTATTTATTAACATGAATATTAAATGTGCAATTTTGTATGGTACAGTTGTTGATATTTAAAGCGCTGCTGGCTGTCTTTTTTTCAAAGTTTACAGTTCTGTCGTTGAATACGTTACTTGTAATAAGGTTCTCAGTTTCAGTGTTAACAATTGTACCATTATTAACAGAAAAGTCTTCGATTAAATTATTTTCAGGATCAATATTTACAGTTTCGCTTGATGTACTTGGTTCATTATACTCTAATGGGTTTAATATTTTCATCGCTATCTGTTTCTTATTGTTTACAGAATCTTCAATGTATCCTTCAGCGACGCTGGTAGATTTCCATCCACCATGTCGCTTTAGGGTTGTAATGTCTCCACCATTATCAACTAAGATAGTTGCCGAGGTTCTTCTAAGGCAATGCCCCGTATATTCATGTGGATTTGGCAACCTTAAAAATGATGCAACATCTTTTGGCACTTTTGAAATTTTATGTATGCCCATTACAACACGATGACAATGGCCATTTTGATATTTAATAAAAAATCTATCAAAAGTTATGTCTTTTGGCCGAAGAGTAGCATATTTTCTGTATAAATTTAAATAAAACTCTCCAATTATGGTAAATGAACGATGTTTTTTAGTTTTTGTATTGGGAATATTTACTAATATTATATTTCCCAAATCTTTTACATCATTAACTTTTACTTGAATGAGTTCATCGCATCTACAAGCTCCTGTGACTCCAAATATTAGTGCAACCTAAAAAATATAGAATTATTAATTTTGTAACAATAAAAAAAGTTGGAAAATGCAAGGAAATTCTAAAACATGACGTAATTTTAAGACATCTATATTTATGAGTTTTTACAACATTCTTCCAATGAGCTATCTTTATTTCCGAAAATTGTTTATTATTCTCGTAATGGATACTATAAAATAACTTGAAGTTTACAAATTATAACAAAATTTTGTATTACAAATATAAAAAGGTTAAATATATATCTACCTATAATTTAAAAAGTACATACCTTGGTTGCTAAATATTTATCATCAGGTGCTTTATTCAGGAATTCGTCAAATTCTTTTTTAGACAAAACTTTCGACTTTTTTGGTTTATAATTTTCACCTTGTCGTTTCAAAAATGTAATTAATTTTGAATATTTCTCAATATTTACATTGTGTTCTATGTTTAATTTAGATTTTACCATTGAATATTGCGCCCATAAAGTTGAACTTTTCAGTGTTCTGGATAATCTTGTAAAATATGCTATCATCACATTTTCTGAATAAATATGTGCATTATTTTCTTTTGCCCAATTTATGAATTTATCATAAGCATTTTCATAAATTTTTCTCGACTTTGTTGGTATAAGTGTTGCCACTGATGTATTTGCAATTTCCAGTAATTCTGGTGGTGTGCACTGCATTTCTTCAGACATTTTAAAAACGACCCGACGCGACATCAAATTTCAACTGACACTTAATGAAACGTCAAAGCTTCTTGATTCTTTAATTCGTTGCTAGGATACTTATCTACACATTGTTACATTTTTTTACTAGTTAAAAAATGAAAAATATTTGTACTAGTTAAACAATAGGCTGCTTCTAAAGGAGGTGTTGCACTATATAATATAAGTATTATTATACGCTTGAAGAAAAACATTTTTGTATAATGATTGTTATTGTAACTTTTTAGAGAGAAGAGATAGAGAAAAAAATTTCTGCCCAAAAATGTTCATAGAAAATAGATAATTTTAGATATCATAAAAAATAGGTATGTTCGTGGAAAAAAAGTTGATGACGTCATTTTTTATTTTCCGAATTTCGAAACAAATGTTTTTCATGTGCAAAACGGACCTTAGCGAGTCCCGAATCGCGTTATCTAAACAGATTTTCACTGTCGTTTTTCGTTTGTCTGTTATGGGCCCGAGACGAATGTTGGGACACCCTGTACATAAATTCACGAATAAAAATGTTTTTACTCCTTACAACACACTCGGAGCGCATACTGTGTGTTCTTTAATACCAAATATTTAGGGACAAACCACATAGCAATTAATGCTTGTCTGTAATAAAATTTTATTTTTATCAGTCCCTGCGGGATAAATAAACATAATGAATTCTTTGTTTCGGACAGATATTTTTAATCGAACCCCCTGATTTAATTTTAAAATTGAACTCACTACGACCAGTCTGCGTTGTTTATTTAATAATACATAAATTCCCAACGATTTGAAATATTTCACGCAACTGAATGATTGATAATATTGCTTGTGTCCGTTGGAACAAAACCGCAGAGCAGATAAAATTACAATATCATTTTATTGATATTGCTGTATTATATTTCAGTTAAATATTCTGTAAACAACTGTTTCCCTATGCACACTAACGGGTAGCTGAAATAATAAACAGTTCATTGTTTTTTTTTACAACAACAATAATTGCATCGGCCAAAAATTTTATGTAGCATCAAATAGAAATAAATGTATGTATATCATATATTACTGAATGTATAGACAGCTGCTGCTTCGTAGAGTATGTACCCTAAAACAAAATAATACTCTAATACCCTAATACATGGTATACAAACCATTTACCAATATTTCCATGGAGGATCTTTGTTAGCTACAATCAGTGACGGCTTGTGAAAATGAAAGTGGTCATACTTTGATAATGAAACGTGGGACATACTTATATAGTTTGTAGATGAAGATCATTTCTAGATCTACATAAAAAACTTACGTTTTCTTTTGTTTCCACATAATTTCAATTTTTCTTAAAGTCACGATATTATGAAGTTTGCAAATAGAACAGTAATAAGTAATATTTAGCCTCTAAATCAGGCGTCTTCTATTCTTATTGAAACAACCCCAATCGTTAATTTTTGCTGAATACTAAGTTAGAGGACTGTAGGATTTATCTATATACTTTTGGAGGACCTGTGCTTTTTCTATGTAAATAAATCCGTTGGCCTCGGGTATAAAAACATACAGCTTCTTTATTTGTGACATTTAGTATTTAAAATAAAAAATTGTCAAGTATTTATTTTTCTTTCAGAGTGATCACGATGGTTTCCTTGACTCCTCCAGCTCTTTCAGAAACAGAACAAGAACTTACACTAGATGGTCTCCCATGGAGCAAGGAATAACTCTGGCTTGGAGTGACCTGTCTGTGTCTACCAAAGTCAAGAAAAATGGGAGATTAGTCTATAAACGGATCATTAATGGAGGTAAGGTACAGTTTTAGTTTGTTCATCTCCATATTTTCATCATCGACAGCAAAATATTTAAAGCAATCAGCTAATTTTAGTATCTGGAGCCGTGAAACCAGGAACACTATTAGCTTTGATGGGTGCCAGGTAAAAAACGTTTATTTATTCCAAATGTTTGATATTTATGCACATATTCTTTCTAGTGGAGCTGGAAAAAGTACCTTGATGTCAGCTCTGGCTTACAGGCAAGCAGGTGAGACACTTCTCGGATTGTATCTTGGTCTTAGTAATCCTATAGCAATTTAACATTTAGGTAGTATGGAAGTAGAAGGAGATATATTAATAAATGGAAGACCAATTGGAAATTTTATGAAATACCTTAGTGGTTACATGCATCAAGAAGATCTGTTTGTTCCTACATTGTCAGTAAAGGAACATATGACCATCATGGTATGTGTATTGAAGCGAAACTTCTGTAACTTGTCTTCTGGAAGAGTTTATTTTTAGGCAAATTTGAAGCTTGACCGAAGAATCTCCAAAGCCAGCAAAAATAAGAAGATACACATAATTTTAAAACAATTAGGTTTATTCCATTGTGTAGATACCATCATAGGAGGCATAGGCCATGGCAAAGCGCTCTCTGGAGGCGAAAAGAAGAGGCTCGCTTTTGCTACAGAGGTAATAGAACAAGTAAATTAAAGCACAGTATAGATTTCGTCCATTAGTTGTTGACAGATCCACCCATTCTGTTCTGTGATGAACCGACTACAGGCTTGGATTCTTATTCTGCACAGACTTTGGTTGAGATGATGAACCAAATGGCTGGTAATGGTAACACGATCCTTTGCACCATTCATCAACCATCCTCAGATATATTCGCCATGTTCACTCAGTTGATCTTGGTGGCTGAAGGGAGGATAGCTTATATGGGGTCATCAACTGGTGCTTTGGATTTCTTTCAACAGTAAAAATGTTAAATGTATCTCAGACAATACTTAATAAACTTGTTGCAGATTGGGATATACTTGCCCTGCTTCCTACAGTCCGGCAGATTTCTTTATTAAGGTCATTGCAACCGCTCCTGGGTATGAAGACAATAGTAAGCAAGCTATCAAGAGGATCTGTTATCACTTTGCCGTTAGCGATTACGCTAAAGAAGTAGATGTGGTAGTGCAGTATGAGTTTCATATGGGACGAGCGGTAGGGATAATATTTTTTAACCCGTATCTTGTGTTCCATTTTAACAGAAACAATTCAATGTCTCATTATATGTATAAAAATTAAAATGATTAATTTATTATTTACTGGGATTATTAATAAGAATGATTTTTGAAATATTTTGAGTACCGTTTCATAGATTTAACAGTATTTTGAATTACTAGGTGACCATTTTTATTTTAAAATTGAAAGCTAAATTCTTAAATTTTCATAAAATGAAGCTATAATATATATTTTTTGATACTGACATCTGGATATGTAATAGACTTAACACCATAAACAAGCTAGTAGATAACTAATAATTTTTTGTAATGAAAAATAATAGGTACATTGTTACTTCATGTTCTAAAAAGGTCTCCTTTTTCATTTATAGGTTAAACAATTTGAACTAAGGAGAGATTTGTAAGTTTATAAGCTGTTTCATCAAATTATGTTTATAAATAATATTTTTCTAGCAAAGAAGTGTTTCTGTGGTCAAAATTATACTGGCTTGTATACAGATGGTTCATAGAAGTTTGGAGAAATCCATCTCTACAAACCGTAAAATTGCTTCAGAGAATTGTAAGTTAACACCAACCAACAGGTCATTAGTAAATGGTTTTGAAGAACTGAGAGAAAGATGTAGATATTTTAAATGTAAATTTTTAGGGTGTTTCTCTCGTAATAGGACTTAGCTATCTAGGCACCAACCCTTTTACACAAAGTGGTATCCAGTCAGTGCAAGGCATCGTCTTCTTGTTAGTCTCGGAGAACACCTTTACCCCTATGTATGCAGTACTAAGCGAATTTCCAGACAACACCGCGATATTTTTAAGGGAATACAAATCTGGCCTGTATCATTCCTCCACGTATTATTTGTCCAGGATATTGTCTTTGGTATTTATAAATATTTTAATTTTATACTGTACAATAAAAACAATGATACAATACTACATAATTTAAAAATATTCTTTTATAATATGATAATAAAACAAAAATAAAAAAGCTACGCCCCCGGGTGGGCTCGAACCACCAACCTTTCGGTTAACAGCCGAACGCGCTAGCCAATTGCGCCACGGAGGCTTGAACACGATGTTTTCAATGCATAGTGTTAAGCAGACCACTTCTTTACAAATTTTACATGACATTTTCATTTTTTAGTTGCCTGGATTTATATTGGAACCATTTTTGTTGACAATGATAGCTTACTGGATGGCAGGATTAAAAGCTACAACAGAAGCATTTTTTACTACAATTTTAATAACTACCCTAACTGCTAATGTAGCGTCTGCTTGTGGTAAGTGATACTGGGTGAGTCGAATTTAACGTTGGATCCAATCTCTTCGAGATTCAGGGCCCTAAATTTTAAAAAACTAATTTTTTATATTCTTTGAACTAATGGAGAATTTAATTTAAATTTGGTACACGGTACACGTCATGCCACAGATGAGATCAATAATTTCAATCAATTTAATAAAAAGGTGGTACAGCCTTGTAGGTTTAAGTAAAAATAATTTACATATCATTAAGCTTTCAATTTATCAAAATATCTTTTTATATTATGTGATATCTATCACAGTTTCATGGCAAATTCGATTATTTATTTTCTGAGTACAATGCAGTCTAGTGATTAGCCATAAAAATAATAATTTGATTTGAAAATTAAACTTTTTTTTTATTTGCAGGAATTATGTTTTCTAATGCTTGGGATTCAGTACCAACAGCCATGGCATATCTGGTACCATTTGACTATATGTTGATGATAACATCAGGGCTATTTGTAAAATTAAGGTAAAATAAATAAAGAAAACCACTAAAAAATTTTATAGAAACATCTTCATAACAAAAACAATTTTTTCTCAGCACATTACCATTTTTGGTAAACTGGACAAAGTACCTATCCTTTCTAATGTATGCTGTCGAGTCACTGAGTATTATACAATGGAGGGGAGTGTCAAATATTAGTAAGTACCTTTATGATATCGATACACACTACTGAGTGCAACTGATAAGAGCATTGATTGTGCTTGAATATTTTTTTTGTAATAAGTTATGTCTATACTTTATTCATTTTTTCAGCATGCGAAAATCAACAGCTTGGCCTGTTATGCTTAAAAGAAGGTACTGAAGTATTAGAAAAGTATAGTTTTTCCGAGGACCATCTAGTCAGAAATATTTGGATAATGGTTATTCTTTTATTTGGATTTTATACCATTGGATACCTATGTCTGTGGTGGAAAACAAAAAATAAATGATAGTGCATATAAAGTTTTTTATTATTCTTGATGAATTTTTAAACATGCCTAAAAAAATTTGTAATATGATAAGTTTTTGTATATACAACATATAAAGGGAATAGTAAAAGTATTATAATTTAACACTGTGTTTCAGGTTTCATGGAGCCACCCTTACATCCCTTAACTTAAATTGAAATATTTTCACACTTTAATATGAAATAATTACTTTTAAAGTAAAATAAGCGACTATTATAATATTAGTCCAGTTAATCAGGGTTTTTACCTCCGAATTCTTTATAACTGAACCGATTGACGTGAAATTTTGACTGAATGTGGGGGATAATTCAAGGAGCAAAACATATATACTTCTTGGAGGGTGGAAATTTTTACGCCCAAAATAATCACAGGAATCCAATACTTTCCGAGTAATTCGTCATTGAAAATGTTGATTTTTTACTGAAAAAGTGTTTGTTTTCAGACAGTTTTTTGCAAATAACTCTGAAACCATTGGATTTAACGAAAAAGTTGTAATGAACAATAAGAAAGGTAATAAAAAAACAAATCTAATGGCTTATTTTGTTTTTCTCTAATTGCAATATAAATCGAGTTATGGATTTTTAAACATTATTATATGCTAAAAACTAAATTGGAACCAGTTAAATTAAGGTTAAATAACGCCAAAACCGTAAATATTAAGAAAAAAACTATTTGAACCTTTTATAAAATACTTTGAAAAAAACTTTAAAATGAGCTATTTTAAAAGTCTTTAGAATCAAAATTAACGGAAATATGATCGAAATAAGATTTTTTTAAAGAAAAAATTAATAAACTAATCAGTGCCTTTGCCGACAGAATAAAATTAAATGCAATCCATTTACAGATTTCTTCATTTATATTCTAAGAATATGTTGTAGGTCTTTGGCTCACTTGCAAAGCATGATTTCGAAAAAAAACCTAATTTTTGAAAATGTTAATTTTTCAAATTTTTGAAAAAAATTCGATTTTTACGCTGTAACTTAAAAATTAAACAAGAATTTTGAAGTATTTTTGTATATATTATTATACGTATTTAGTATGTGTACAAACACAAATATGGATGGGAAACAAACATGTTAATATAACGGACTGGGTTGAAAAGTTGCAATCGATAAAAAAGATTTTTTAATCAAGAAATCAATTTTAATTTAATAAAAGTGCATGATTAAAACGTTTCAAGTTGAAAAAATTGTTTTTATATTTTAAAGGTTTTTCCGGGTTGAAAATTTGGGATACATTAAGTTTCATACTGCATAAATAAAAAATATTTGATTACATAAAATGCTTAAATTTGTATTTTTTCTTTTTTCCAATAAAGGGTGGTTTTCACCCCTTAAGAACAAAAAGCGCACCTAGCGCATATATAAGTTTTGATGTGGGGGGTAAGATGGGCCTAATTCTAAATTTTGAGAAAAATCGATGCAGTTATAAAAAATTCGGAGGTATTACTATATTTTCAGCTACAGTAACTGGGCTATATAACTAAATTTGATTTTAGTCACAGGCGTCCAGTTCTAAAATTAGAAAAAGGGGTGACATCTGAAAAAATTGTATCAGCCATGTTTTTATTTAAACGTTGGTAATATATCCTAATACAGCATCTCCGTAAAAACCTCTCAAGTATATCTGCATATTTTTAAAGTGCTTCAGATATGGATACCCAAATAGTCATTTTTTTACTTTGATGTACTTAATTGTTCATTTAAAAATTATCAAAGTTAGATAAACTGTTCCGTTTACTGTTTGTTTTATATTAAGCTATCAGATTCTTGTGAAATCTTTTTTATCTTAAAAATCGTTTAAAAAGATTAATGTAGGAACGCTGTTCTTAATATTTTCACATTTATGGAAAAGTAAATTACAAGTAATTTAATTATTATCCCCATTTCTGGAGTACTATTGAAAGAAAAAGTTTCGTATTAGAGAGGATTTAGATCATAAAATTAGGCAGATATGCTGCGAAATTACTACGCAAGAACGAAGAAAAATCATTGAAAGGTTAAAAAATTTATAGAAAGAGGAGGTTGGTTAATTGAAATGGAGGTAATAATAATAATAATAATAATAATAATAATAATAATAATAATAATAATAATAATAATAATAATAACAATTTACTCTCAAAAAAATATGTTATTTTCTTTATTATCTACTAAACAAATAAATATTTTTTGTTGAAACTTGGTATACAGTAATCATAATAAAAGGTTAATATTTTGACGTGAATAACTTTTTCCGGCTATGGCCAGTGGCGTAGATATGGGATTTTGTTCTGTTTTGAACCCCCTAAACTTCAACGCCAGTGTTGAAAAGTATTTTTTCAATACAAATATTAACAACTTATTTTAATTTTATGAAAAAACTGCTCTTGATAAAATTCGCTAGGAAGCTTCGTTCTTGAGATATTTAGTCTTTTTCTAATCAGGGTTATCTTGCGAAATTAAAAAAATCTTAATCAATAATTTATTAAACAAATAAAAATAACAGCTTATAAACAATTTAATTTAAATGATGCTCAAAGTGAGAACCATTTTCTTCAATACAACGATAGCATCGATTTCTTAATGACCGTCTTGTTCGAATTAACATGTCATTATTTATTTCAGTACAAGCTCTTCGAATACGATATAATAAAAATGTTCTCTATTGTTCACCAGAGTTGCATATACTTTTTCCTTTAAGAAGCACCAAAGGAAAAAATCTAGAGGGTTAAGGTCGGGTGATCGAGCTGGCCAAGCAACTGGACCACCTCGACCAGTCCACCTTTCCCCGTAGATTACATCTAACCAATTACGAACCTGACGTCCGTAATGTGCAGGGCAGCCATCCAATTGTATCCATGCATTTCTTCTCTCATTAAGTGGTACTTCCTCCCACATATCATTATGATTAGTTTCCAAAAATTGTAGAAACGTAACCGCGTCAAGTCTGTCTGGTAAAATGTAAGGTCCAAATATACTATTTTTATAAATTCCAACTCACACATTTACACTGAATTCTGCTTGAAAGTTTCTAGGTCTTATACCACGCGGATTTTCATAAGCCCATAAATGTAAATTATGAAAATTATTTACTCTCCGTCGGGTAAAATGGGCCTCATCTGTCCACAGAATTTGCTGCAGGAAGTGTTCGTTGTTATTTAGGGAATTAATAATGAAATTGCAGAATTCTAAATGCCGTTTGTGGTCTCCTGGATGTAAAGCTTGAACGTGATGCAGATGGTAAGCTCTTTGACGATCTTTACGCAAAGTTTTCCAAATTGTAGCTCGAGGTATGTTAAGAATACGAGCAGCTCTGCGAACACTCATAGATCTTGTTTCTTCGAATAATCGAAGAACACGTCTAGTTCTATTTCGTACTACATTATTGTGTCTACCTTGTTCTCTCCTAAGCACAAGACCATTTTCCGAAAAAAGTTGATGAACTCTTCTAAACCGCTGGATGTCTTGCATTCGGAAATCGTCTTCGGTATTATGTTGCAGCTGCGATGGAATTTCCGTTACAAAATCCATAAACAAAATGAATATTTGCATATTCTTGACTCGTAAGTAAATCTAAAAGGCATCACTAACACTAATACTTCGACAAACTCTGACCGCACAGCAAACAAACTGATTTGACATGACATCTGTCAATACTATTGTTACAAACTTAGAAACAAGCAATGCCTGCTTAATCGTAAAATTTTTGTAATGCTTAAGAAAACCCTGATTAGAAAAAGACTAAATATCTCAAGAACGAAGCTTCCTAGCGAATTTTATCAAGAGCAGTTTTTTCATAAAATTAAAATAAGTTGTTAATATTTGTATTGAAAAAATACTTTTCACCACTGGCGTTGAAGTTTTGGTGGTTCAAAACAGAACAAAATCCCATATCTACGCCACTGGCCATAGCCGGAAAAAGTTATTCACGTCAAAATATTAACCTTTTATTATGATTACTGTATACCAAGTTTCAACAAAAAATATTTATTTGTTTAGTAGATAACAAAGAAAATAACATATTTTATCGAGAGTTGAACGCCCTGTATCACGAAAACGAGGGAAAAATGTTGTAGGAAAGATTCCTATTATTTCTTCACGCTCTATCATTTCCCAAAGTTAAGAACGAAAAAACGGAGACACCCTGTATGTGCAAACAGGCTAAAAACATATTTCATTGATAAATCGCTTGTGCTAACAGAACATTTAAAATATGTACAAAAAGCTTATAATAAATCGACCACCCTTTATCTGAATTAAAGAGATAAATCCGAAACGTGACCTATTTCGAAAATAGCCTAGTTTAATAATGAACCTGAAAACACCTAAACAGGAGCTGACCTCTGCACATAAAAATAGTAAACTGTGCCGCCGCCGCTCCGGACTCCGGATCAATGTAGGCTAAACTCCAGAGATTCCGGGTTTAACTCGAGAGACTCCTGTGATGTGTTTTTAAAACCCCACACGAATCTCAAAAACACCGCAACTCAACTAATCGATGCGTCGAACTATATTTATTAAAATCTAGTAAGCTTTGACGAATTCAAAAACAAAAAAGTACGACGCGATTAGCGAAACATAGTTTGCGTTGAAGTCACAGCTGCTATTCGAATCGTTCGTAGAGAGTAATATTTGCAAAGAGTGTTCAATTTGCGTTAATTATCCGCGTTTCGTATGCAAATATTGTTAATTACGGGTAATGATTAGCGAGGCCCTTTTAAAATTAAAAAGCTGGCGCGTAGGTGCGTCGGCGCGCACATGCGCGGTGGCGCCTCAGTCGGGACTGTCATGGAGATCGTTTGACAGTGCGGAGTGTTTGCGTTTAAAAATATCGCGATATTTCGAGTTTTTATCATAACATGCACATCGAATTGTCAAAATCAGCTGTGTAAGTGTTGTGTCCACCGACCGCGCTACGATTCCTGTCAAGACGTCGCCCACTTCGACCGCAATTAATATAAAACAGCCCCTGGCCCCCTGAAGTAGATTTTCACCTGTACACCGAAAAGTAAGTTGTTGGATTTTTTTTAGTTGACACCATTCGCACCCCCTGCTCCTATATGTGTAAAATTGGGTTAAAATTAACGTTAAATGTCTTAAAACAATACCCCGCGTTGCTATAACCTACAAAGTTTTGTTTATAGGCAGGTACCTAATTATTTAAATAATCTATCTCAAGGTTACTTTTCAAAATGTGTATGTGAAACTTATCTTGCGCTTATCGAGGATTATAGAGATTATAAGCCATAAAATGTTAAAAAAAGTGCATATTTTTATCCCTATGGTACCTACTATTATTGTACAGCAATATTATAGGTATGAAAACTTGGGAATAATTAATTATAAGTCCATACATTCATGAACCAAACCTACAAAAAATTGATGTGTTACATGTTATATTTATATAAACATTCATTGATGTATTTAAGATTTAACAAGTTGTTACATTCCTAATAAGATTTAATTAGATTAGCTAATTATTATTATTAAGAGGCAATAAACCTATAATAATGCAATAGAGTTGCATAGAGGGCTACTTTGTCATCCAAAAATAGACTGTTATGCTGTTATCTATTTTGGAATAAATCCAATAAACAGCCCAAAGTTTTGTTAATTAGCAATGAAGAAATACAGCTTGAATATATCGAAATATTTTTAAAAGGGGGCGTGGCCTTATCTCTTCCGGTGTAAGTAATATGTTCCAGGTTTAATGATATAAACAATGAGCATAGGATTAAGATTTTATGGTGGTTTTATAAGCCGATAACGAGCGGTAAATTCTAACAGCTTGTTATTTTTATGGCGTTGTTACATATTTAAATTATAAACATTTTCCGTGTACAGTCACTTTAATTTTCATTATTGATTGAGTTCCTCTGTTAGCTTTTTTTTATTCAACGTTTATTGCGTGCTACACGTTCCGAACGCCATTGTGTTCCTGTTGAAAAAAAAATTAACCCTGTGGGTGTCTACCTTGCCTTTTAATACCATAATGTTTTCTGTGTGTGTCGAAACGGAAATTAGCATTATCCTGGTCCTCTTTTTGTGTTCCATATTTATTGATCCGAATATTTACATTAGCGAATGGATATAGGCGTTTTCATCAAATTGTTGAGATACGCAGATATCTCGGGTGTATAATGTCTTTTTAATGATTCCAGTCAGTAAGCTGATTGTAGTCATAGTCAAAATAATGGGGTCCGAATCGGATTTGTATTTTGTGTTGCCTAAACTTAGGAGGCACAAAAATGTGTAATTTCTGATATTGCGGAATCTGTGGATTTAGTGTGCGGGCATTAACATAATACATAAATGATTAATATTTTATTGGTTACTGGTGTTACATAAATAACAATGGATGACTTTTTTACAAAATCAAAATATGTAAAAAAAATATTTGTTCTTCTTTCGTTTTGGTCTCATTTAGTTCATAAAAGTTCCTGTCGTTAGTAATCCAGCGGCAAATGTAGTAAGTTTCAAAATATTTTAGTCCATTATAGTTTATAGTGGCAACATGAGCAGCAGTATCACTGCTTTCGCATTTTCTATGAACAACTTCTTAAGGGCGCCATATTCTTTAAATAGTGTTTTCCGCAAAGACAAATAATCTCAAACATTTAATAACTGAATAATTTAAAGCTTATCAAATAATAGGAATGTTATGTCATGCCACCTGAATAGGTATTTTCAAAGACGCCGCAGTAAAACGAATAAACAGGTGCAAAAAACGATCAAACCATCAAGGTTTTAGGTACTGAAATCTACGAAAATACTAACTTTTTTATATACAACTCCACATGTAAATATTCTTATAACATTTACTTGCTTAGTCCTACATATAAAATTGTTTACTTTTATTTATAAGTACGTGAAAATAATTCTTAAAATGTGGGGTTAGGATAACAGCAAACGCATGTTTTACAAACGCTTTTTTTTAGTTATTATTTTATTTGAGTAAATTTAAATGGTAACAGTGGAATAAACAGAATATCAAGGATTTTATTTTTGCGCTTACTTTTGTTCTACACATTTTACTTTTCAAGATTTCAGTACCTAAAAACGCCTGAAATTTCACTATTTCTCGGTCAGGGATATGGCACTTTAAGGCTAATAATTAGAATATTCTATACTAAATCATATCAAAATACAAATTAGTAATCTTATAATTATTATCATTAGAAATTTCGAATATTAATTAGTAATTTATGTATTTATTTATTTATGACATACACTTCCCCAAATATAGAGCAATAAAATAAAAAAATTGTGCTTCAATGTCAAAAATCAGCAAGGTAAAATTGACTTAAGGTCACCAAGTTTACAATTAAGTAAAGGCATCTAATCGTGCAAAGTTGGGTTGCCTAAGCACAATGATCACGTGGCCTGTAAACATTTATGAAGGCTCTCTACATAGTTGACAAAAGATAGTTTAAAACCGAAAATGACACCAAGATCTTTCAGTTTGTCACACTTTTGTATGCTGTAGTAAATGGCAGATATTACAGGATTATGCTATATATTTTTTAAAATTCATGTGGTTGCATTTGCTTATGTTAAGTGGAAGCTGATTTGTTTTACAGCAGGACGATAAAGATGTTAAATCGTTTTGAAGTTTAATTACGTCGTCATTATTGCAAACTGAAGTGAATAATGTTAAATCATCTGCATATAATATTGCTTCGCAACATAATGTGGACGTAATATCAATGTTAATATTAAATACCTATCTGTGGTCTCAATACAGAGCCTTGAGGCACTTCAAAAGAAGCAACAATTTTGTTGGATGTAAAGCCGCGATAATATACAAATTGGTACATGTCATCAAGATAAGATTTGAGAAATCAAGTTTAATGTATTACCTAATACCCTTTGTAAGTATATTTGTTATTATATTTTATTTACTAGGTATTTTAAATATGCACATTTTATACTATTTTATTATGTTTTATTATATAACTATTGTTCAGGCTATGACCTAGTTTACTTTATTTTAATGTCTTTCTTTCTTTCTTTTCCTGTTTTGACGTGTGTAAACACTTTGTGTGTAATAACATGAAATTAAATACCTAAATAAATAAAATGAAATAAATAAATAAAAATAAAGTTTATTGTGGGATGTGAAACCAAACGGACTTGTTAATAATAATAAAATTATAATAGATAAGTATATAATAATTTGTTGGAGAATGCCTTCCTTAGATAACCAGTCCGCTGAATCAACTACCTCTTTCATATATTGTGTAAAAAATAACAAATTAGTTACATTTGAACGTCTTGAAATACAACCGTCTTGATGGAAAGTTATGTGTAATCTATCATCTTGAATGTAGATTAAGTCACATTTATGGGAGTTTCAATAAGTTATTCAGGATTACAGTTTGTTTATAATTACAAATATATTATTTGTCTGTTTTTCTTATAGATTGGACAAAAAATTTCCACATGTCTGGATATACAGAATTTTTAATACATAAATTTGAAAACTACATGAAGAGTGTGAATAAAGTTGTTTAATTGGTATTTTAGGTACATAAATTACTTTTGCAAGTATTCATTGCGAACGAAAAATCATCTAATGGTAATGATGCCTTCCTCTTGTTTGTAAAACAAAATTTTAAATTTAAATAAAAAATACTGATTTCAATCTTTACAGTTGAGATAAATTACCCCACTAAAATTTTGTCACTTTTTATTTAGATTTTGTAAAAATACAATATAAATACAAGGTGTTCCATTTATAAAAAAATATCGTGTTGATAAATAACATTCAGATAAAATGTATCTATAAAATATATCCTTTATATATTTGTTGAACTTATTACGATCGTCGTTTATTCATTCCTAAATAAAAATATCCTACTAAACCATATCCGACTAAGGTATTTTTTTCGCTTTAAAGGATTCCTGGAGTGGCTCTCATTTAATTTTTTCACCTGCAGCCAATGCCACACTTGCATGGTTTCCAGATAATCCTCCCTAAGTCGGAGACTTAGGGAAAGCTCTTTTGTCGATTTTCTAACAGTTAGCAGTCCACATTCCTGTTTTTTATTTTATTCGAAATAAAATGTTGCAATTTTAATTAGATATAGATATTGTATCTCCTGCTGTATATTAGGGTGGCCCAAAAAAAACTAATTTTTATTTTCGTGTCTTGTGAAAATATGTTAGTTTATCATGTTTTATGAGCCCCCTCAAAAAGTCAGCTAAAAAAAAAATATTTTTAGAGGTCGCCCAAGATTTTTCAAAATTTCCAAAATCGTCAAAAATTCAATTAAAAAAAATTTTTCGTTATTTTATCATTTTCTAGATTGCAAAAAAATCTCGATTCTGAAAATTTCTAATCGATATTTTAATTTCTAAAGGTCACTCATAATTATTTTAACTTTCGAAGTAGTGTACTCCATATTTTCGAGCGACCTCTAAAAAATAAATATCAACGAACTAATAATTTTTTTTTATCGAATTTGATGAACAAAAGAATAGAAATAAATCACGAGACACTTAAATTTTAAAAAATTAAAAAATTGTAAATAAGTATTTGATACTCACAGTGCGGTAGTAAATTTTGCCTCGAGAAATTTTTTGTGTCTCGTGATTTATTTCTATTTTTCTGTTCATCAAATTCAATAAAAAAAATATTAGTTGATATTTATTTTTAGAGGTCGCTCGAAAACATTTTAGGTACATTACTTTTAAAGTTAAAATAATTATGAGTGACCTTCAGAAATTAAAATATCGATTTGAAATTTTCAGAATCGAGATTTTTTTCAACCTAGAAAATTAGTAACGAGAAAAAAAATTAAAAAAAAATTCAATTTTTGACAACTTATCGAATTATGATGACCAGGTGATGGAGATTAAAACTCTAATAATGTTTTACTGTAACGTGTGATGGTAATAGTTTAAATAACTAGGCGGATTTAGGTGTACGATAATTCAATAGCCTAAAAAATAGATAAATTTGGAACGAATACATTGAAGATTAATTTTTCGAGACAATATCTACGTTTGAATCTAGTTCGGGCTGAGGCAGTACAGTATTGGGAGTCATGAAAGGTTACAAAAAATGTAATAAAATTTCCAGGGTCGTATTTATGCCATGCCATTCGAGAGAGGGAAAAAAGTTGCTCAGAGAAGGTGTTCTTCATTTTTCAGTACCACCTCAAACAAGGCTGAAATGAAACAAAAACGGATTTCCAAAATTTGTTTTTTTTCAAATATTTCGAAAACTATTCATGTTAGCCTTGATTTTTTAGAGGCATAATGTTGGTCCCCTGATTACGCAACTTTGCCCCCATTTAAGCAACTTCGTATCTCTTACCGTTTCCGAGATCCCTGTAGTGAGAAGCGAATTTGTAACAACCTGTAATAGTAGGTATACAATGTTCTCAGAATTCTAATAGAGAATAAAGCGTATTTTTTTTCAATGTAGTAAGTTCTCCGATAGTAAAACACTCAGAGATAGAATATTGGAGAGTAACCACCGAAGGTAACTCTCGTGAGCTCCTTTCAAACGGACACGTCTTCAATTTCGATATTGTCTGCCCATGCAAGGCCTATTATTCTCGTCTAAATCCGTACCCGAGAGCCGCCACACTATAAGACTAAATTTAGGCGCCTGCCGCGCCGCCAGTAATTCGCCCTATTGATCTATCAATCCATCGGATCTAATTAGTCGAGCGCGTACTGCGAATCCTTTAAGTTAATTAATTCCCAATTAGCCGGGGATCATAGACGTTTTTAATTATTAAACACCCATTCGGATCGCAGTCGGCTCCGTGAAATGTTTCGCGTTTACTGCCGACGTAGAGTACTTGATTAATGCCTTGACAGCAGCCGCCCGATTGTTGAATAGTTTGAATAATTAATTTTTCTGCCAGCGGAGGAGGTCCTTCCGAGACAGGTAGGTCGGTGGTGCGGCAGGGGAGGGGTACGTTTTTTTTAGAAAGATTATCAGCGTTTTTATTTCAATGCAAAATCATTGAAAATATAAAATCTAACAAAGTCTAAATAAAACATCCAAGCAGATGTACACTAAAACCGCTGTATCTTTTTCATTGCGTTATAAGCAATATTCGTATGAAGTAAAACGAAAAATTCTAGTCAAATTAGTCACTGTTTTCATTTAATTGAAATGTCATCTTGTCAATTTCCAAATCTGGATATCTCCCAAATTTTATTACTGGTTGCCTATATCATTACATTTAGGTACCTATTCGAAGTAAATAAACGAAAATTACGAGAATTTCTATATACCTAATATGCCAAAAATCGATATTTCACCGCTCAAAAAATATAAACAACAGTTAGTAAGGAGACGCGATCAAGAACACTGTCAAATTTTTAATCTGAATGTCAGTTCTGTTTAGTTTTAACTGCGGTAGTCAAACTACAGCCTAAAACTAATACCCAACAAACGTCTACCATTTTTTTTCACCCTAATACATATAAAATATTGGAAATATTATCTGTGATAGATTGGGACTATGACATTTGTACAATCATTGCATCTTTTTTTGGTGCGTTTAACAAATAATGAATTCATCTTCGCATCGACTGTCTTTGATATTAGAACACACTCGTGACGTAATGGCAATCTTAAAACGCCCCATACTACTGATTTTATTACATTTAAATCAGTCTAGATATATTTAGCACTTTTGACATTGTCATTCCAAGATTTCATATTCTAAAAATGTTGTACTTTGTATATAATTTAATTAGTATTCAGATATTTATTAATTAATGTTCACAAAGAAAGTGATATGGAAAAAATAATTGTCTATATTAATTTGAACGCGCAAAACGCTATTTGACGTCACTATGCGGAATGAGGTAGAGTAAGAGAATTAGTGATTAGGTTTTCAATTTTCATGTAGTAATTTGCCACATTTTGTAATTTGTGGTCTGTCAAGTTTCCATTTATCGACATCTGCGTACCATTGTGTCTTTCGTTTTGTAGTTTATTTCATTTCAATTAAGGTAAGGGAACACATTAAAATAGGAAAAGGTTTTCAAAAGGCAGACGCATATAATCTGTCAACTGTAGACGAATCAAGCTGAATCCACTGATGTAAATGCGAAACTGTAAGAATTTTTTATATAAATAGGTAGTAAAAATTACAAAAACAATACCTACCATCATATTAGTGGTAATAACAAAAACCTATTTTATCTTAATTCAAAATGACATTCATGGGAATAAGAGTGGGCTTTTATTGAAACCTGTTTAAGTTCTCGTATTAAATCAGCAATTTTTTTTGTATATTATAAAACTTTCTGGTTTATATTTTCTGATGTATTTGTACACTCAGAGAACAAAACACCATTTAATTCTACTAATTTTAACGCTGTCTAGGCTCCCATCGTGACATGACAGAATCAGATAAAGATAAAAGTGATAAAACGATACTAGAACAAAGAAACTAACCCATGGCAGGTAAACTGGTTTCGCCGCCAGTTGGTCCCGTTCCGCAACGTGACGTCACACGCGCTAGTCTCACTGCAGGTACCGTTTTCTAGCCTCGTTCGGCATTTTTGTTTCTTGTTTATTGCCTAGAAAATCATTTTTAGTTATTTCACTGGTTAGTATGTGTTTTTGTGGTCATAGAACTATAATTGTTTGTTCTAATTAAAAATAGTGACCAAACTTAAAATACAGAAATAGATAAGACCTCATAATTTTTAATTGAGATTATCTTTGTTGAAGGTGATATTAGAAGAAGACTAAATAGTATTATTTTTAAGATTGCATTATTCTATGGTCTTAACCGCCCAATCTAACCCTTATCAACATCTTATTACCATCCCCCATCGATTTACATTCTTCCATTAACGATTTCTTTCGTTTAAAAACTTTCCGAAAAACTTTCCGCATTGTGTGAATGTGAAACGCTCAGGTATCTCCTTTCATTGAAAGTGATTAATATAGATTACTCGTCGCACATCTTAGTCGACGCCGAACTCGAACCTGTGAATTTGCCTAAATTCGACGACAAACAAAACGTAGGCAGATTAAGAAAAATGAAATGGGGCGCCACTTTGACAGGGTATATTTGTCACACGGGGACAAATTCGTAGGGAGAAAAATATAGGAAGGATGCGCGAGGAGAGGAACGCAAAATTGCCGCTTAATTTCGGGCGAGCGGGTGTACACTCATAAAAATTTTACGTTAAATACTAGATATTTTCACTCCAGACTAGGCAATGCAAAATTACCGTATTAAAATTATATTGAACATGTAATTTTACTTGTTCATTCAAAATGTAAGTTTAGGAATTGGTATACGTATGTACCTATATCTACGACACCTAAAGTACAATTTTACTAAAAAACAGGAAATCTACAATCAGTACCTCAGAGCTAAACTCTATTAACTCCCATTTAGACGTGAGAGCTGTTTATAAAATTTAATCGCAATTAATTGTACATAGCGCTTTTATTGTCTTTTGTCAGATGGTTAAACGAGATTAGTTGAGTGTATACATACTAGTTTTATTGACCCAGGTTTGATCAACACCTATGTTTATTTTTCTTGAACATACATGGAGTTCATAATGTTTTTGCAAAAAAGTGGAGTTAATACAGTTTAGCTCGGAGGTACAGACATAGTATTTTTAAGAGTAATCAAAGATATATGCATTACTAGGTTGCTTTTTTACGTATTTATATTTTTTCAGTGGCAAAGCACGACGTACCTAAATGAAAGGAAAATAACATTAAATAAATTTAAAAAGATTTATTGATGCTGTTAATGACTCATACTCCCTAGAGTAAAAGATAATTTCTTCAGTTATACATAGGGATAAATAATACAGACCATTGTTTAATCTAATTAATTAGACAGTTTTCTTAAAATACTAGTACAATAAAAAACAGGAACTAAAATACCTATTTATTTAAATAAGAAATTGCTGAACGTAGTACTTAATTTTACACACATATTTGGTGAAATCCTTCAATGTATAAATTTAAAAATGAATTACCAAATTCATTTTCATACTCTCGAAAATCGTACGATGCTCGACTTAATCTTAGGCCTTTTTAAATACGAAGAACAATTAAGTAAACAATAATTGGGTATTTGAGACAAATGAGACACATTCTCTATTATAAAACAGGTTTCTTATTTAAAATAATTAAGGTATTAACACAAACATTGTTAATTTTTTGGTATTAACACAAACTTCATTTATTTCATTTGGGGAAAATCTTTCAATGTGTAATGGCCATTTTTTTTGGAGAACATTAAATTGAAAACAAAATACAGTAAAACAATAAGTAGGTCTGCGCAATATGGTGGTGGGAGTAGTGTGTGAGATCTCGCACCGCTGATGACGTTAGTACCGCCGCGCGCGCCTCTCATTCTGTGGAGTGGGACAGAAGGCGTGGTCGTAGATAGGTCCCCGGCACCTCTGTGCGCGACTCCTCGTCTACGCAGTGGGTGTGGTCTCTGAATCGTATGTGTTATCGTTGGTACTGTTGCTTATAATTTCAACAATCAAAGTAATTGGAAAACTTTTTCGGTGAATACTTTGAAAATACAGTATTGGAAACAGTTGAATTCAAGTCATAACATTGGTACCTACATATGGTTTCCTAAATTATTTGAACGGCTGTTGTAGAAATCAGTTCACTATGGAGGAAGAAAAGGGGGTACAATTGGCTTTCCTGGATTTCTTGGTAACTGGAAAATCAACACATACAGATAGATACAAGCGAACTCGAACCATCAAATTCATCAAATCTATTGACCAATGCAAAGATTAATCCACACAGCTAGGGTTATTTTGGAGTCGGAGTATTTAGATCTGAACTGAACATTTCAATAGAGTTTTACATGCAATTGGTTATAAAAAATGGGATATCAAACGAGTTTTCAATCCTAGACGTCCACAATAAGAATATGACAAATTGGATGAGGATCAACAGGTAACATGCCTGCCTTAGGTCTATGTGTATAAATAATCTGTTAACATTAATAATTACTTATTAAAGTTTGACAATCAAAATAAAAGTTTTAAACGGGTGGTTGTTGACGCGCTAATTTGGGACGTCATTTAGTGCGACCGAGAATCGGGAAGATGAATGACAGGAACAGGATGGCTCGTGCTGTCAGAGCATAGTAAGTAACAAGAATTTAAAGACAGCAAAATTTGCTGCGCTTTGAAGGCCAACGCATACGCGTTTCTTCAGATTAGGGTTCGTTTCGTCCGCATGGGAATTTTAGACTAGGCGGCAGACAGCTGAGAATCAGGTTGAGTTCTCGGTCGCACCAAATGACGTCAGAATACGTTCTTGATCATGTGACAATATTTCAATTTTTACATAATTTTAAACATCTATAATTAATTTGTAGTATTGAAAACATTATTTTTTGTCACTGTTAGTTATAGATTGCAAATTTATGCAGATCTAAAAGATGCCTATTATTTAAAAAAGTGAATGTAAATTTCCACATTTTTTATGAGTGTAGGTAGGATGGGCGCGGAGAGGAATGCTAAATTGCCGCTTAATTTGGGGCGCGTGAAGCGCGCGAAATTACTCACTGCCGGTGTGACTAGGAGATTCAACATTCAGGTGCTATTATAATCATTCCGTCGGCCCGATAATTAATCAGCACTTTTCGTCCCGTGCCTGTGACGAATCCGACGCGAGCGGCGTAATTGTGATTAATGCCGTCTAACAGTTTGCATTTAATTTGGTGCAGTATGATTCATCCATCTTCCGAGTGAATTTTTTGGAGCACAGCGAGGTACACAGTCGTTACATGTTAAGATATCGCTGAACGGAATAAATCGTACCTACTTACCGTTCGGATAGGTGCGACTTTTAGAAAGACTCTTCAGACGTTCATTCTAAAGGCACACTGAACGAAAAAGTAAAATAAGTATAATGCAGAAAGCCATTGTAATGATATTGCTGGACTTTAATTTTCAACAGATGCTTCATTCTTTTGTCATTATAGCACCATGCACCTAATTCTTCCTAAGCAAGTAGTTAGAGAAAAATTCGAATATGATTGAAGCCTTAGTATGATCATTTAAAATTATGTAATTTTGAATGGAAAAATTCAATCTCTAAATTGTTTCTTACATTTCTTACATACTGTTTTATCCTCGAATGACCTGCGCAATGGGATTCGATCTCCTTTCGAATTACTATCTTCAGTTTCACTGTTCAATAACCAACATAAGTCTTCCTTCGTATTAACGTCCCTTATATTCAATTTTTTTCAAATCTTGATAAGAACGTTTACTCTGCTCTTCGCTATAAATACCTAAGTTTTCAGGCAAGTAGTTCAGGTGGGAATCCACGAAATGAATTTTTATATTCATTAAACTCAAATCCTGTGGGTACTGTAGTAAAATTAATGAATTCAGGTTCAGCTCGTCACAATACACTGTAAAAAACGCTCAATTTCACTCATTTTTACTCAATAATGTATCAATTTCTGTCCACCCCGATTGAGTGAAATATTCACTCTATTAGTATGAGTACAACTAAAATTTTATGAGTGAAACTATTGTAACAGAAGTGAGAGAATTTTATTCAAATCCGAGTTTCTGCGAACTATCAAGTAAGTGACTTTTGACTCTATTCTGAGAAAGTGAAACCAATTAAGAGTTTTTAAGTTTTTCTCTAAATTTATTATTGGTTTATATTATCTTTAAATTTTGAATCAAATATCATTATATAAAAGTTATAAACTACTAAGCTGCCACAGTGGTTTCTGCACAAATATGTTTTAGATACAATATTTTAGGTCCCGATTAAAAAAATTGGTTAACTGATCGGACGAATAGATTGACATAACCTATATTGTACGTTACAGAAACGTAATGGTATAGGTAACAATCTAACTATCCGTTTATTTAATCAAATAGTAATCTAGACTCGATATATTATTGTTTTTAATTATTGTAATCAAACCACTGCATTCAAACACAATTGTCAGCAAAATAACTCATAAACTTGTCAAGACCTACATAGCATACACTACACCACGCGATGACTTAATGGGGACGATGGGAATAGACAAAGACAACGCACGACAACCATAGAATGGGGTGGGTCACTCAATAATGAGGACATTTACTCCGATTTAGGTGCAAGTGTATCAAGTATGGGGGGTAGAGGTAAGGAGAACCATCTTATACGGTGGACAAGATCAAAAAGTGTCCAGCTAGAAGCAGTAAATAACAGTTCAAAAATCCACCAGAATGGCGTTAGTGCATGTAGAGAGTATGATATGAATTGAGCAGTTGAAGAGGGAGTGAAGTGTGCTGAGTTGAAATCTTTAATATTTTCAGTAGAGTAGTTTCTAAAACCGCAATATATAGAAGTTCAACTACTTACATAGTTCAAAATAATTTAGTGAATATAACCTAAAAACATCAACTCTGAGGTAGCGTGGAAAGTGATTTAATTTTTGTGAATTTTTAATAATACTTTTAGGTAATTTAATAGTGTTTACTGTTACAAAAATTTTTCAAATAATTGAACAATAATGGGAAAAATTTGTGTTGTGAAAAGTTGTCCAAGTGGGCGTAAAACGGAAAATAAAAAAAATCATACGTCTGAGTCTGTATTTTTTCTGACTAACAGTATGTAAAATATTTTTTAATTAATAATTTTTTAGTTTTATAATTTTCTTCATAAATTAACACAATAACATGTTTTGTCTGTAAAATATTTTTATGAATTATTTTTTTAATTAGGTAACAATTTTTTAGTTTTATATATTTTTTTTATAAATTAACACAATAACATGTTCTGTTTATATTAATTCACAGACACCGGCAAGATTAGAAAATTGGAAAATGTCTTAGGGCATAGAATTGAAAGCAATTGATTACATTTGTCACCTTCATTTTAAAGAGAAGCATATAAAAATGTATGAAATAGTATATTATTTAACGAGCGGTAATGCAGGTCATAACTCACGCAGATGAAGTTTGCAGCACGAGCCGCAGGCGAGTGCTGTAATTCATCAAGTGAGTTATGACCATTACCGCAAGTTGAATACTATACTTTATCTACGACTACATTTTCTGTAAACGAGTTAACGTTTTTATTGCTACACCAATCTTGAAAATTTTTATATACACCTTTATACTTGTTTTTTGATTTTTCTGGTAATAAATTCTGTATTGCATTATTAGCTACTTCTCTTATTTCTGGAGGTGTACATAATAACTCATCTTCGCTATCTAAATTCATCTTTTTTAGGACTATTATTAGAAATTGATTTGAAAACGTCAAAATTATTTTGTTAAAATATCAAATGACATTAGTCCCCTCAATGATAATAATTGACAGTTCCGCCTACTGAGAGGCGTTGGCAATTTAATAATTTTAAAATCTTTTAATTATTCATTCCTTTCCACTTGTTAAAAATTCTTTCCATTTTACACCAATGGAACGTATTTATCGGCTTAAAAATTTCCAAGAATTTACTGCGTACACTATTTACATACCGAATTATCATTGTAGAAGCCCAGCGTGAGTTATAATAACTCACTATAAAAACTCACGCTACTTGTTTATTGATACTATTAATTGCTCAAAAGCAGTTGAATAATTAATATATAAATTAATAGGAGTAGATAAAGTTATATATTAACGGAGAACTCAAGATATTTCCTACAGAGAGAAAAATATTAAAAAATTAAGCTTCTCCAATGTTCCGAGCATCAGTCATCCTTTCTTTACTGCCTAACACATAATTATGTGTTTAAAAAAGATATATGTAAACAAATAATTATTTATATGTCAAACCGTTTTCTCATTGAATGTTTATTTTGAAAAGCGCGCCATTACAAAGTGGACGATTATCTTTCCTTGTTTACTTCTTTATCCTACTCTAATAACTTTCAGCGCTTTCTTTAAAATTTACCCTCTAGCTATAGTACCGCCACCCTAATTTAATGCCTTTTGACAGACACTTTTTCATACACAGATATGGTTCTCCTTACCTCTATCCATAGTACCAAGTACGAACCAAGTACGGGTTTATCTGGAGAATTTATTTATTTATTTGAGTGAAAATACTCAGTTTTAATGCGAATATTATCACAAATGAGTAAAATTATCAAATTGCTCAAATGTACTAAATCATTTCATTCAATGGATTCTATCTGTACCTTTACTGCTTTCACTCACACCGATGTTTTTAATGTCTATAGTTAGTTTAATTTCTCATGTTCATCTTCAAAAAGAAAGCAAGTACTTTTTTGCATGAGAACTCTTTTATTGTTGGTTTTACTGGACTCTAGGTGGGTTGACAAATTAATTGGTAAGTTATGTTACAATCTCACCACGACATCTGATGACATTTACGTCGTTATCGGAACGACGTAGAAAAAACCGTAAGGTAGCGTTTCAGGCGATGATAGTGTAGCACACGCGTCTCGCAGCACAACAACCTGTTTATTGAATATTTCAGGGGGCAATTTCCATGGTCCTTATAAATATTTCACCGGTTCGTATCGACTGCGTGCGTGTCCTCCATCCGAGCAAGCCATGGAATCCAATACCGTGCTCGCGGCTTATCATCCGGTCTGCATTCGTCGCGTTTCGCCTTTGTTTCCCCAAAATAACTGAATAAATAGCCCATTAACGCTTACGTATGAGCGAAAAATGTTTAAATTACACCCCCAGCGGTTATTGACTGAACAAATACGACCCCGCAATAGTGGCTAAAATAATGTTTTGTTTCTTTTTTTTTTGTTTGACGGGTCAAAGTAAACATAGTCGACTGGGTAGGCTTGGGGGAGAGTGGGACTATTTCAAAGGCAACTAGATGTTCAGTTGTGTCTTCGAATGTCACACAAGCACATTAAATAAAGAAATAAAAGACAACAGTATTTCCAAACCAAAATGTTTCTGTTCTTAGAGAGTTGGGAAATGTCTCTATTAATCATGAAAATGATGAACTTTACTTTATTACAAAAGTCAAGTAGCTTTGATATTTTGTAGTTCATAGGGTAAAGATTATATTTTAGTGAAAGCATAGAACCCTTTAAATAATCTTTTGTTTTTTTTTTTTCATATTTCTTTAGAGTTAATGTAGATGTATTCTGAATCGTCTAATTTCTGTTCTATATAGTCTAATGAAACTTCACTTTTGTTGCTAAATTTAAAAATAAACAACTTATCTCCAATAGAAAGTTAACACCTGCTGGGATATGGCTTTGATAATTGAATTTTGGGAAACAACTTTTTAATATAGATGGGTTGGTATAATACGTAAAAAATATTTTAGTTGTAAATTTAGCACACGAGTGAAGTCTAATTATTGTATTGGATTAATTCCAAATATTTGTCTGTCCGTAACTGATGACTGCAGTAAAACATTGCAATCAATTTTTCTCTGGAGCGGTGTATTTTAACGGTATGCAACAAATATAAAATTTTAAACATAAATGAAGTGGCGGTTCAAAAAACGTCTGCATCTTCTCAGAATTTCGGAATTATAAATATTTGAGCGGTTTTTTTGAGGAGTTAAGCAGATACAAGATATGTTTCAACATAATCAAGGAACATTAAATGTAAATACATTATTCTGTTACAAATGTTTGGTTCAGACAATCTGTGTCTGTAAGTAGTTATATGATTCATATACGGAATATCACAAATAAATTATACGCACGAATTTAGAATTTCGTGTGTTTTTGAGATGTGACTACCTATCTTTGGTAAAATTTTCCGCAGATTCCGAAAATGATAAAAAGAAAAACTTCTGACTGAAAAAAATATATATGTATATTTATAAAATATTCCCTCACGGTATATTAACCAGCACAATTACCTACAATTAAAAAAATAATAATTTTCATCGTTTAGATCCTAAGCTACTTAACATTTTGCGCCTGTTAGCCGTAGTCGTACATTATTCAACATATCACCATAAAACAAAATCGTACGTGTGGGGTAAACCTTTAACTTTTCATTTTCGAGCGCGAGCTCCGCTCTTCGGCGCTTGTATACTATTAGAAATAAGCAACAGTAAATTTAAACAATTGTTTACTTAAAGTTAAAAGTTACCCCACACGTACGTTTTTGTTTTATGTTGATATGTTGAATAATGTACGAGTATGGCTAACAGGCGCAAAATGTTAAATAGCTTAGGATCTAAACGATGAAAATATGTTTTTTTTTTAAATTGTAGGTAATTGTGCTGGCTAATCTACCGTAATGGAATATTTTATAAATATACATAAATATACGTCCAAAAATTAAAAAAACTG
>NW_019416414.1:182698-189300 GCF_000390285.2 Anoplophora glabripennis
ATTTTTTCGTACAAAGTCATCCCGCTGAGTTATTTAAAGAAAACTACTAAAAAAAATTTTTTTCACGATTAAATTGTTAATAACTTTTTTTCCTGATAAAATACTTTGTCAGCAAATTAGCCTGTTATTGTACTCATCATTTAAAGTAGGCCTGTGTAGTTATTTCCGGGTTATCAAGATTTGAGACATGCCGAACCTCTACCAACTGGACTATAATTCTAATCTAATAACTGTTACAGTAGTGTTTTATCAAATTCCATAGCTACATCATCGACAACTTTTAACATTACCAGTACTAGTACTATGATTTTTACGAAAACCCGGCTGGTAGTAAAAATTGATTTCTTTCTGCACAGTTATAATCAAGTCAAAATAGACATTTCAATTTACTATAATTCGCATAAGAGCTGAAAATTGATATAGGGTCTTAAATACACTATTGTAAATAATATATCAAAAAACCCACCGATCCTACATCTGCCAAAAAAAATTTTCAAGGTCAAAGGTGAAAACTATCGGTGGGTGTTTTTGATATTCTATTTATAATAGTGTATATAAGACCTGTATCAGTTTTCAGTTCTATGTGAATTACATATTGTAAACTTACCTCTTTTTTTGTATGTTTTGACTGGATTATTAATGATTTTCGCGGCTGCAAACCGTTTTTAAAATAATATTAATAATAATACTCTTTATTATTATTATTATTATTACAAGGGAAACATTATTTTATTAATTTTATCAATGCTGTATGTTTTATTATTAATATTTTCTATACCACTAATACCTTCAATACATATTTTAATTTTTTTTAGGACTCAGGACTGGGAAATACCCCAACGTACCTAACCCAAACCAGACATGATTCCGAAGCTGGCCGCTATTCGCGCGTCGCTTTGTCACGTATCGCTCCCACCGACATCATTAATAGAATATCATTCATCCCTAGTATCGACCCCGTCGGTCGAGATCATCCTCAGATAATTCTCGGGCCTTGCAGACGCCTCCGGTCCGTCCAATCGCAATAACGGGGGGGATTGATGGTATTAAGCTGTCCGGATTACCCTGGCGGCCGCATGCGGCGGTGGCGCTGCGTCTCGATAAGCCCGCCATGTATACTAATTATCCCTGGCCTCTGATCATCAATTCTCGCGTAACGGGTGTCGCTAAATCATTTAACGTTAATGTCCTTGGCTCGGCTGGCTCGAACCCGCACGCACCGTCCTGATCTCTGGCCATTGAGTATACTGTAGCGTAGCTTATACCATGGTGTTGCAGAAAAATGGCTAAGCCGTTAACCACAGATGCCTCAAGCGAAGGTATTAGAATGTTTCATATTCCACTTTTTACCTACGTGCTTTTTTTTTGAAAAATTACTGTAGTTCTCATAATCTCTCTTATTACCATGGTTCAACGTGACGCATGTGTATAGCAATGTAGGGCAATGGATAGTGTTGTAATTTATGGTCAAGGAAGACAAAAAACATTAGCAGCTATCCGCTTTTATGCCCGGTAGATATGTTCCAATCGCTGCTACCGTTACCGAAGTTTTCGGGGACGCTGACTACGAATCTGAAGTTAGAATTGGCCGAAGAAAAAGTGGAAATTTAGACGTTTGTAATTTGGTTCTTTCCCTTGCTGGGTCTTCACCTAGTGCTACCCATTTTCCAAGTAATGACGAATACACCAAAGAAATTAATTTCAACAGACGATTTCTCAGAGAGCAAAGAAGATATTCGACAAATCAAAATGGTTTCAAATGCCATCACGAGTTTTGGAGGGAAAATTACCTCGTGATGTAACATAACCACAAATATAGCGAAGAACCATGGTTAAGATATTTCGAAAACTTGACTTGATAGAGCAATTATTTTGAGGTTGGTTTCGAATTCGAAGACTTTCTGGTTTAACATTCTGCCGGCCTGTGTAATTTTCGAAGTGTCTTTTCTGATTTCTTGTTCACACTGTTGTATTTATATGGATCTGTTAATATATCAATTATTCTGTATACAAAGTATTCTTCAATTCTTCTGCTAAATTTCTATGAATTGTTCCTTTGGAGAAAATTTGCATAAAAATTCAAACTAACTAGAGATCAGTTCTGACTCCTTACGAATGTAGCGAGCTTGAAGATGACTTGTTGACTACCAGGTTTACTAAACTTACATTCCTATCAAGATAGCTGCGTGCAGGTGAGATGCACATAGTCCATTTTTATGTGACTCTGTATAAACATGAGTCATCAACATTCAAAGGCGTGTATCATAGATCTATCGACTTAAAGTAATACTCGTATTACACAGGACCACAAAAAAAATCGACGAAAGGTCTCCTCGGCCAAACCTATCGTATTATATGTTTTTGGGTCGCTGAAACCGAATCTGCAACTCTTTTGGTCCCATCACGTCAGATTTTTTTCTAATCTCAAAAAATAGCTGAAATATGGTAGAATCAACAAAATCAATCCTGCAACCTGTTAAAATTTTATAACTCCACATCCTTATGATCCCGAACGAGCTCGACAAGCCGTAAAATGATAACTCGCAGCCGTAAAAATACATAACCTCAAAATTGGATGAGCCCAAAACCCAAAAACCCAAAATAAGCAGCGAATAAACTTACACATAGGGCACAAACCTGCATTTTTGAATAGTAAACCTTTTTAACCTAAAACCTCGAAACCCCATAACCTGAAAACACTACAAGGCCTCAATCTGAAACCTCAAAACCCCGAAGCTGAATAACCCTAAAACCCCAAAACTTCAAAACCAGGGCCGGCATTAATAAGGGTGAGGGTGGTGATCACATCGAGTGTCACACATGAGCAGCGAGACACACTTCGAATAAAGAAGCTACTGGTCTAAACTCATAAACTTAAGCTCCATGTGAACATGCTGAACATAAAATGTGTCGATGTGAACTGCAGGAATCTGTAATAAGTTCATATCGAGGTTTATACAGGGTCCGGCAAAATGATCTCCCACATTTTGCGCCGCCACTGTGCCCGAAACATTGAAGAGAGGGGGAGCTTACTGTGTTTAGCTGGTAGCTGGCGCCTTGCCATTTCTAGAAATGTCAAATATGATTACTTTTGAGTAGTCATGAGTACCGATTACTTTCGGTTTAAGTAATCGGTACTTTGTATTCGTTACTTTGATTACTATGAGTAGTGGCTTCAAAATATTCTAAATAGAATAGTAATCAGTAATTACCTAATTGGTATAGAGTACTGTAAGTTATAAACGAGTAAATATCAAACCGCAATAACCGCATCCTATTATGAATATAATCTAACTTCAATTTCTCTTAAAAAAGAAATGCAGTGTTAATATCTGAAATACCAAGGTTTGTTTGATAAAAAAAAATAATTGTAATGCAACGATCAGAATATTTTGAAAATAAACAATCAGTTTTAAAATAAACAAAAATAGAAAGTACATATTTTTTAGATTATGTATTATATACACAGTCTTATGCATATTTTTAGTTTTTTATATGAAATATTTTTTCTAATATAAGTAGGTATAAAAATATATGGTACACAAGACAAATAAAATTGAATGCAACGTAAAAATACAAGTACTCGTTTCGTGTCGATATAATATGAATAAGTGTCAAGTGAGCATTGCATAAGTAAGTATCCGTATTGCATTCAAGTACTCTGTATTGTCTATATCCGAGAAGTAATCAAATAAGCAAAAGTAACGAATACTTTTTCAAACGAATAATCGTTACTTCGGATCCGATCGAGTAACTAGTACTCATGTAACGAATTGATACTTTTTCGACATCTCTAGCCATTTCAGTTGCCGTCATGAATTGGACGGGTGAGCATCGTCCCTTCATTGTCGAAACATTTATTAAGAATAACTAGTCTGTGATTACGACGCAAAGAACTTTTCGTACTCGCTTCGCGCTTGGTAGACATGTTCCTGTTCCAGATCGCAAAACAATACTGTTGTGGGTTTCAAACTTTAGAGCCACAGGTTCAACCTTAAAAAGAAAATCACCTGGTAGAGCCAGAAGCGCTCGGACAATTGAAAATGTCGCAGCTGTAAGAGAAGCAGTGGAACGATCTCCTACGCGTTCAGCTGCTAAGCATGCCTCAGCTTTGCGTTTGTCAGATCGTACCGTGAGAAGGATTTTACACCAAGATCTGAAGTTCCACCCATACAAAATGATGATCGTGCAAGAACTTAGTGAACGAGACTGGGTTAATCGTACAGCATGTTCCAACGAGATTCTTCAAAACGTCCCACAAAATGCTTTTTTGATAACGAGCGACGAAGCTCATTTCCACTTATCTGGTTGTGTGAACAAGCAGAATTTTCGCTACTGGGCACCAGTAAATCCGCGGCAGCTCCATGAAAGGCCACTTCACAGCCCACGTGTTACCGTTTGGTGTGCTGTTGGATCATTTGGCGTTTGGGGTCCTTACTTTTTTGAGGAGGGAGGCGTAACGGTTACTGTGACTGCCGATCGATATATCGATATGCTACGCAATTTTTTGGAACCAAAACTTAGAGAATTTGAACATCCGGATGTGGAGTTCCAACAAGATGGAGCTTCGGCTCATACGGCAAGAAGGTCAATGGACGTTTTAAGGAAAATTTTTCCAGGACATGTAATCTCGTTACGGGGAGACATTGGGTGGCCAGCGCGTTCACCCGATCTTGCCCCATGCGACTTTTTCCTGTGGGGCTACCTGAAAGAGAAGGTCTTTCAACACCATCCCCGAACCATTGACGAATTGAAAGCAGCAATACGCCAAGAAATTGCAGAAATACCACCTCAAATGACTGTTCGAGTCATGGAAGCCTTCAGAAATCAGCTTCGAATGTGTATCGAAAAAAATGGCCGCCACTTGGAGTCCGTAATTTTCAAAACTTAATAAACACAAATGGCATAGTATATGTTTCCAAATAATAAACAAACTATATAAATAGCATTTACAATTTCGTTTTTATTAAAGGTTAAAATGTGGGAGATCATTTTGCCGGACCCTGTATTAATATTATTAGAGAATTGACTAATACTAAATACATTTACAAATATTTTTCTTCTTTATTAAACGATATGGTTAGCGATTAGGTTTCAATAAGTGTCATCAGTAATTGTAGGTTTGATGATTTGTATGTGAAGCATTTGCGGACATAAAATAGCATGGTATTTAAAAAGTGCCAGTTCTTGTCTGAAAATGATTCCGTAAAACAGTATTTTATGGCAAGATGGACCGGGAAATGTCTTTTTTATTATAAACTTTAAGCTTGTATCTCGAAATAAGACTTTTAATTTAAATAAATCCTACTACAAATACTTCATAAATGATTACAAGCCACGTGACCAGTATTTTCGTCTGGAACAGTAATCTTATTTTCTTCGCGTTGACAATTAAATTTTGGTAAATTTAAAAATTATTACAACAATAAAATCGAGATTATCATGTTGAAACAGCATTCTGTTTCACCGGCTGATGATTGGTGTGATTTTTCATTTTATTCAACCAATCAGCGATCGCATTATCTCGGTTTGTCATTGTTCATTGTAAACGGTATTAACGACGCTTAGATTTAGGGATTTTTAGCTGACAGTTCCAATTCTGCAATGTTGGTTGCCTAAGTTCTGCCGTTAGGTGGCTTGTAATCATTTACCAAAACTCCCAATTTTCTCTAAAGAATATATGAGTAACGGCTTGACTTGCTTTTGTAACACCCTGTATAACGAATCATCTGGCGATCGCCGGTGATGCTGATGAATAGGCGACGCGACGTTCTAGACGGGCAACCTCTGAGCCCAGCTGCTTAAGACAAAGGGTTGGGGCGCATTATGCGAGGATAATGTGTTATAATTGGCTTTGATAAGGGGAAATGCTACATCTGTTCGGATTGTTTCCGGGGGGGATGGAGAATGAATGGGACCAGACTCGATTATTCCGCGTTTTGAGGATGTCGATGGGCTCGAGCGAAGCGTCAAATAATCGGGTGCCTTACTGTTAATATCTGGATTACAGCAAACAAACTCTTTTAAGTTTTCATTACTGACGACAAAGTGCAGTTTCCTCGATATAATTTCCATATATTCATGCCGTTTTGCTAAACAAACTTAAAGCACCCCGCACAGTCTTTATGAAAATGCGGGCTCGGTGAAATTGGTTGAAATTGTAGTAAGTTGTTGGTTTTGTGCTGACCAAAACTCCCTACAGTACTTGGGTCTGAAAATCAATTCTCTCCTACTTATGGCGGTCTGAGTCAGTTCTGCTGATGATGGCAAAGTCGTGTGTAGAATATTGCAATAAAAACTTCTGTTTTAATTAAAAAATTAATCGGATGACTTCGAAAACAAGCAACTAAGAGATAGTACCTACTGCTTTTGTTCGACTAATAGCAAAACAAGTCATAATTTTCAATATCGCGAACGCAATTTGTATTTCAAATTTCTCTGTTACTGTATTTTATATTATATTTTGTGTCGTGACTAGGCTTAGTGCGGCGCGGAGTTTAACAGGACCGTAGTCGGATTACGAATGAAAATATTAATATGTTTACAGAAAATATGTCGCAACATAGTACTATTACCAAAGAGGTTTTAAGATGCATGTTTGG
>NW_019416414.1:190470-199574 GCF_000390285.2 Anoplophora glabripennis
TTGATACAGTATGACCTTCGTTTACCCATGTTTCATCCATGTAATATATCTTCTTACCAGATGCACGAAGTTCTCTTATTTTTTCTAAGTATTCTCTTCGCCATACCACAATTTCGTCTTTTTCAACGAGCATACTATTCCGATTCCGTTTCAAATATCGAAAATTCATGTCACGCATTATTCTTCTAAGAACCTTATCAGAGAAATTAGGAATATCCTCATCTTCAGCTATTGCAGCTTGAATTTTCTTTATCGTTGGTATTTCATTTCTAAAGAAAAATCCATGAATTTTCCTACGTATGGAGTATTTCACGGCAACGTCGACTTCTATTTTCTTCCTCCCTCGTGTTTCCACTTTTTTCTTCTTTGGATTCACTTCTACACTATTTTTTATGGCACAATAAACGGTAGCAACGGATACTTTTGTCAACACTTGTATTAGAATTTCGCGACCGAATTCCTTTATACACGTTTTTTACCATTATTAATTCCGCATCGCATAGGTTAGAACGTTTATGAGCAACAGACCGTTTGCTACAACCGGCACGTTGATCCATTTTAATTATTATTCCTACGTTTTAAAACGTCCCGATTGTATTTTTTTAATTTATAAATTTACTATAGTCACGGAATATGCAAACCCTCGCGCTCGCTTATAGTTTGACGTTTCTAACTACGGCTAACTCGAATTCTACTTACGTCCGTTTACACCCACTAAAAAGAGCATTTCCCTATCTGTAATAAGTGCAATAGACAGAGATAGGAAATAAATCGCGTTCAGTGTAACTCAGTCTATGACTGTTATAGATCCTATCGATGTGCAAAGAGAGAGGCACATCATTTAACATAAGCAAATAATATTGAACCGTTATAAAAATCATTTTAAGTTTCATAAACTTTACGGTAATAGTGTTTCTATATTATGTATGAATCACTATCTATATTTTCGGCCGTCGAGTATAGTATTATTATCAAAGAGCAAGGCTAAGTAGAGGATAAAATACCTATATAAATTTAAATGACACCACATACCCGATAAAGCTTAGTGTTGAGACAAGGCTTCCGTGGCATATTGGAAGGAGTTAAAACATATTACTACGTGCTTTTTTAAGTTTTTTTAGTGAAACGGCGACGTTTAACACTTAATAGTAACTTGTGTAGGGAAAATGACCGTTCAACATCTACTGTTGACAACGGACAGTATGAGAAATCGTTGAGGCATGAGCAAATATATATTAATATATTTGCTGGTAACTCCTGATATGTACCTTTACATATGTTTTTCAAAATGGTGTATCCTGGTTTTTTTTCAACACTATTTGTATTGTTTCTTTTATCGTACTACTCACTGGGCGTATATTATTGTCATTGTATATATTTTTTGTACATCATCCATTATATCAAATTGTTCGTTTAGGATAGTCCATGTGATTCCAGTTTACGAAATTACGGAACTTGGGGTTCTCTAGGTTGTTCATGTAAGTTCATAGAAAAGTACAGAGTCTTCAGCGATGGACGAGGCATGGCTCTTCAAATGACTTGTCACTTTAGTTTTATAACAAGAATTTATAATGCGTTCACGTACAGTACAAAACAGGTATTTTCCTTTAATACATATGTCCCTATAACTTTCGGGATGACTGTCAATCCACATTTGAAATAATTCCCGTTTATTTCTTTTGGCATCACTTCCCCCCCCCAACTAATAGTTGTTAATGTAAATTATGTTACTAAGTACTTATAAATAGTTATTTAAATACACACGGCGAATACAATTTACAGCAGCCGTAAAAAAGAAAGTTGCCGACGCGACACCAACTATTAAATGTTCCGTAAATAACTGAACAGTTCAAAACGCGAGTCAACTGTGAAGACCACCGACCCTCGCGCCGGCTCTGTTAGGCTCTGTACGTGCACTAAGTCTAGTTATGACGTTGAATATCAAAACCTTTAAAACTGCTTTTTTTTTTAACCGAGTGTTAATGTTAACAGTGGGAATGATCGAGATGCATTTGCATTCTATATACAAATTTTTGTCATGTTATTTCTGTAACGGCAAATGAATTTATTTTTAGGAAAGGTAGAGGAATTGCTTCACTTGTGGTTGTGTAATTTGACAGTGTCTGTTTACTTGTTTATTAGTCATAAATTCGAGTTTCCATATCTTTGTTGGTTTTCCTTTTTGAAAAAGTAAAATAATACAAGTTTTGATGTATTCGATAATGTTGCACTGCTGTAACTTTTGACTTGCTACACTTCTCTCTCAATTAAACTATCATTTGCATTTTTTTCGATGCGAATAAAGAATATTGCCAAAAAACCTAAAAATATTCTGAGTAAACGATGAAAATGAAAGCTTTGCCTATTAGATTTTTTAAATTAATGTATGTTCTTACGAATTAGAAGAAATGGTAATATAGGCTGCGATTTGGTTAATTTTAATCTTGATCTAGCGCAATGTACACAAAGTCAATTGGCATGTAAAAAATTAAGTGTAGTGATGTGGAGTCCTTTCTAATTTAGGATAAACGGTTATTATGCTTTTCTACTAGTTTCGGCTGTTATGTCATCATCAGGAAAAAAGAAAAATGATAATCATTGGAAAAGTATCGACTACGTAAAACTACTAACAAATAATACAATTTTGTGTAAAATTTTTCTTTTAAGTTATCGTGTCAAATTGAAAACAAACAGTAATATTTTATATAAAACTATATTGTCATTAGTAGCCATTTTTTTATTATTAGTAGACTTGCACTTTATAACGGAGAAGGCTATGCAGAACAATAATATCAAAAAAGTAACTCGAAAGAAGTGCAGTAAGTTGGCAAATTGCAGATAAGTGTAAAATTTACGTGTTTTTTCCCTTTTTTTACTGCCCACGAAAATCTAAACGACCTATCGGAAAATTAGTCATTTTATGTTTTATGCAAAATGCATATTACTTACAATTTAAGGTATCTAAAGTCATATTTAATCAATTTGTTAACTGCATGGTAAAGGTTGAACGCGAAAAGCTGACCATTATTATTGCAAAAAGCAATGGAATAAAATTTATGGAAAATGAGCAACATGTTTACCAAAGATTGATTCAAGTGACCTTGAAATTGTTGCTCCAGGTATAATTTCTTTGTTTTTTTTGCAACTAATTGTTTAATTACTAAACGTTACTATTAGAAGTTAAAATCGTACATATAGGTTCTAATTGATCCAAAGTATCGAAAAAGAAAATTTTCCACCCGGATATCTCTGCCCAGGTAAAATTTAACGAAAAATGTTTCAGACAAAAGTTACTGGACTCGGACGGGGACATGCTATGACCTTGAAGGCCATTTTCAAGGTCATTTCAAAGTAATCTCTCACGATTCTGACGCTTAAATGCAATACGTTAAAACAATATCCATTAGTTTTGCATTACTATAAACGTATGACATTTTCATCAGTTGTAAAGCTGATGTGAACAATAAACCACTGTAATAAGACCACTATGAAAGCCGCAGTAATACTAATATGTACTGGGCAAATCAAAGAGCTTTAAAACATGCAATTTAAGAATTACCTTTTTTTTCCTGATAACTATTATTTTTTTAATGGCAGGCATGTCACCAAAATGTGTTTGTTAAGATGCGAATCAGCCTGTATAAGTTCACTTTATTTTGTCCTGGTAATATTATCAATACATTACCGCTGCATTATAGGTACCTACATATCCCCACATTAGGTACTAACCAGCTCGTAGACTATTACTGTTTGTTAACTTTATGTTATATTCGCATGTTCGTGTTGCTGTACATTGTCATATATCCACGTAGAATTCGTATAACTGTTACACCAGTGTTTTTATGATATATAACATACGCGTTACTAGTAGTGGTACATTAAACGCTGAAATCTTCATTCCCGTAAATGTATTTCAGGAATGCGCGTTTAATGGGTGCCAACTTAAAGAACACCCCAAACTCGTGTCTCCCGAATTAAATATCTGGAATCTGTTTACCAAAGACGACGACTATGACGTGAGGTAATCGATTAACATCAGAGCATCGGCAATTTGCGAGTAGGCGACATGCGAACCGTAAACGGATTTGATCTACCGAAGGATGTCGTGATGTAAAACGTGATTGGTTGGCAACTTGATGATTTGGAAGAAAAAACACGGTAGTTTATGCTTGTCACAATCAATACGGAATAAATAATAAACAAATTGATTCACGCAAACCATCGATTGCCGTTTAAAGGGATGTATCCGTGGCTTTTTGTCGTCATACACTTGTTACGGTCTATTTACGATAAGTTTGCAAGACATCTTCTAGTAATTAAGTGTTGCGGATAGAATGGCCCTAAATTCGTTTTTCTATTGCATTAACTCTGGTCAAACTAGATATTGTTTTAAGTTTACTACACTTTGCGTCGATGATCATTAAAATCATCAAAATTAATCGATCGGCAGATGGCAGACAATTGACCTTTTTGTTACTTTCGATGTTACACTTTATGTCAAAAATGTTAGGTTATGTCTGATAAAGTTGTAATATATCCACTTATATCAACCAATCCATCAATAGTCTTCATTAACATTTATTTTTGGTTTTTTTTTAGGGAAACTGTGCTGCGTTAGATTTAAAATATTAAAGAAGAAAAATACTTTTTTAAATATAATTATTACCGGCATTTTAGAGATGGTAGATAATAAAGATGTAGGAATTTTCACTTGCAACTTTTAAAATATTAGGAAGTATTCTTTATCAAGTGTGTGAGAGAGAAAGAGGGAGAGATTTATGAGAAAAGTAAGAGGTTTTACAATGCAATGAATCATATTCTTTAAAATACTAGAATCGATTAAATCATCTTCATATGAATTATATCGTCTATATAGTAATTTATACAATTAATAACTTTATTCTCAGCTACGGAAGTAAAAACATAGTGAGATATGTTTCCTGTAAGGTTTCAAGTTTTGATTATTAACAAATTTCCATATAATTCGTTTAGTACATCAATAAAAAGTTAAATGATGTTACTGTATCACTGGAGTATCATTTTTAATTAATTTTGATACATTTGCTATTATTTTCTGTTTTAAACCTATCGCTATCATCTATGATTCCAAATTACTTGGATTTGTTAGGAGTACTCCAAAAGTTTTTATGATTGTTCATTTTTTTAGGAGCAATTATTACTTCTCGATAAACCTTTTTTATCTGTCACGCAGCAGGATAAATTATTAAATTAAAATGATTTTTTTTCTCCATGTGCTATAAATGGAAGTCTTCTTTGAATGTTCAAGGATTTAAGATAAGTAATTTTAAAAACAAAATTGCAAATTAATTAAAAAATAATGTAGGAAACTGTCGCATTTGATGGTTTGTTTTAACACACCTCATGCCAAATTTTAAATCAACAGTTCAAAAGTTTCAAAGCTAAAAAAAATATTTTCTTTACTTTAGTTGAAACTTGCAAATTAATTAATTTTCGCCTAGTATATGTGAAAATGAATCATATTAACTCCAAAAGTAATATTTGTCAACAATATAACACGATTTTGTAGTTTATCACAATCTGGACACCTTTGCTTGTCATTTGCGTACTTTGACGTTTTATATAATTTTTCATTAAATGTCGATTAAGCCATAGACCTTATAGTACTAGGTCTATGATTTAAGCCAGAATTTGGAATCAAAACAAACAACAAAAGTGTAAAATAACAATAAGTTGTTAACAACAGTAATTTTGTGAATAAGTTAAAATAAATGGTAACAGATATTGACGAAGAATTTACGAATATTCACCGGACTTGCAAGAGCAATATTTCTCTGAATTTGTTACCTACAAAGTCAAGACGACGGTACGAAAAGTATTATGAATTTGTTTAATAACTGCAAAAGTAATAAGAATGCCAAAAACTTAACAGAAAATCATACGAAAGATCAAATATTGTAAATGCAGGTACACTATGATCTGACTTTTCAATGTTGAAAAGCACTTTTAAAGTCAAGGAAAATATTAATTTTGATAATTTTCATAAAGTCCGAACATTTTTGAAACAAAATTCTGTAAATTACCTACCTACCCAAAAAGTCGAAAAGTTTAAATCAAGAACAGTGTATTCAATTTTTTTAAGGAAGCACGTAATTCGGAATATCTTATGATCAAGGTAAACTAAGTTGAATTAATTGTTTTCTTCATTAACATTGTATTGTAGGTTTCTCTTATTATGGGACTATACGGAGCTTGTCATCGAAATGAGTTGTTGAATATGAAACTTAACCACATAGATAAAGGAGACATATTGATGGTTACAGTTAAACAAACAAAAAATAATATTACAAGAACGTTTACAGTCGCAAACAAAACAGTTGATGAATTGAATCTACTTACAATATACAACAAATATGTTTATCTTAGACCTATCCACACTCCTCATAATCGTCTGTTCATTTATTACTAGAATGCAACCTATCGGAATAAACGTATTTAGCAAAATTCCAAGCAATATAACTACTTTATTTAAACTGCCTGAACTTAATACATAGGTACACATGACATTGTTTCTGCCGTAGTTCCGCAACCCTACTATAGCTAACTCTGGGAGTTATTTACTAACTCTTAAAAAACATGGAGGTTGGCGTTCTTCTGCAGTTGCAGAAATATATATCGATGACTGCTTATCAAATAAGATTCACATTTCCCAAAAAATCCTGATAAACCCAAAACAGTCTACTACTAGAGAAAATAACACAACTAAAGGATCAAATATTTCCGAACAAATAATTGAAATACCAGTTAATTTAAACAATTCCATAGAACCATAAACTTTTATAGAAATAAGTCACCATGCTGCTAGCACTTCAAACATTTACTGAATGCCTACAAATTCTGGTATTACTATCAATAATTTTGATAATTGATTGTGTCACTTCATACCCATACGGTTTGTGGGTTTGGAGTTGGTGGGCTTGGGGTTTGTAAGCTTGGAGTTTGTAGGTTCGAGTTTTGTGAGATTGGGGTTTGTGGGTTTAGGGATTGTGGGTTTGGGGTTTGTGGGTTTGTGGATTTGGAGTTTGTGAGTTTGAGTTCGTATGTATTGAAGGTTTCTGAGTATGAAGTTTCTGAACTGCAATCAACTGTTTGACGTCTAAGGGATCCTTAGTAGATTTTCGCATATTAAGAAACTGATAAACTTAGAAATTTCAACATGTGATATCTCAACGAAAAAGAAAAATATATTTGAGCAAACTCAACGGCATTGGAAAGAGGCAGCCTTGTACTTTTAGATTATATGTGTTATTTAAAAAAAAATAATAGATGGCATTACTATATAACCTCAAATAATACCTAAAACAGTGTTTTTTGCACTTTTAGGTTAGGATATCTCAAAAACCTGGCGTGATAAAGTAATTCTGCGGCCAGATTCAGATTCAGCGCACCAAAATCCTTCGGGAATGTATATTAGAGTGTCTGCCTCTTGACCCTTGTTGACCTGTGTTATGAAAGTTGTAGATTTTGAGAAGGTTTTTCACATCCCGTTAAAAAATACATAATAATTTGAAAAAAACAAAATTTTTACTTTTGAAGAAGATAATACTTATTATACGATTCTGCGAACACGCTGTATGACATTTATAATCAGTGACCACTTGAGAATTTACGATGAACCTAGTACAACATGTGTGACAATTGCTTAGATTGTATCACTGTCTTTTTATCTCTCACAGTGTGCAATGTAGCTACATTGTCATCATTTCTAATTCGAAACGTCCTGTATAGATTGCCAAAACAGTGTTGAAAATTCGTTGTACCACCATATATTGCAGAATCTTGTACTTATTTTACTGCAGAAATCTGAAAATATTTTTTCGGCAACCGTCCGGGAAGTGGCTACTTCCCGGACGCTTTTTCTTTGAGAAAGTAGCATTTTTTCGGCCTAGTCCGGGAAGTACGCACTTCCCGGACTAGGCCGGGAAGAATCACATCGTTGTTGTCATTGTGAATATGAAAATCTTGGAAGGTATGATTTTGATAAATGCAGTTGAACATTACCATAGCAACGAAATAACGACTGACAGCTATCTGAAGTGAAATTAGTTGACATTTTAATTTTCGAAAGTTTGCATGGTTTTTGGTCGCAATTGTCGCAATAAACTATGGAAAGCAACAGCGATAGTGAGTTTGAAAATGTGCCTTACGAAATTTCCAATGCAGCAGCTGCTGCTACAGCACAATTATTGCCTGAAAAATCAAAGTCCAGGTACGAAAACGTTTATGATTTGTTCACGAGATGGATGGATATGAAGAAATGCAAAACTATTACAGAGGATGTAATTTTAGCTTACTTGGCGCAAAAATCTGAAACTGTCAAATCCTCTACCCTGTGGAGCATGTACTCTATGTTGAAAAGTACCATTTTAGTGAAGAAAAATGTAAACATAGCCACTTTCCCAAAGGTAATCGCATTTCTTAAAAGGAAGAATGTTGGTTATAAAGCAAAGAAATCAGAAGTCTTCAGCAGCGAGCAAATCAACAAATTCATTAGAGAAGCAGATAATGAAACATATCTAATGCTAAAGGTAATTTTAACAAAATATTACGATTGTAGGATATAAAAGTATCAACTTAATTTGCTTCATTTTCAGGTAGCAACAATTATTGGGTTAGCCGGTGCGTGTAGACGGGAAGAACTAACAAAAATGTCAATTGATCTAATAAACGACAAAGAAGATATGTTGCTCGTGAAAATACCAGATTCTAAAACACATATTGAGAGAAATTTTGTTGTAATTGGGCAAGAAAACCTGCTGTTGTATAGGCAATATTTATCTTTACGGCCATCCCATACTCCACATAACAGATTATTCGTGAATTACAAAAAAGGAAAATGTTCGATTCAGCCCGTTGGTATCCACAGTTTTGGGAATCTCGGATTAAGAATTGCAGAATTTTTAAATTTACCCAATCCTAAAAATTACACAGGCCATAGCATGCGTCGAACTTCAGCGACGATATTTGCTGATAATGGTGGAAACATCACAAATTTGAAGAGACACGGTGGCTGGAAGTCTACCAATGTCGCTGAAGGATATATAGACAATTCACTAACAAACAAA